>NC_142144.1:9422500-9495000 GCF_024610735.1 Ursus americanus | reverse complement strand
TGCTTCTTGAATTCTTGACATTTGAGTTATTTTTTTCCCTTTAAGAGAATATTTACTTAGTTAGTATTCACTTAATTAGAACTGACTGTTTAATGTTTTCTGGGAGGGTATTTATGGTATTTTCTTTGCTATATTTGCATTCCAGAAATTAAGTCCCCCTGCCATTATTCGGCGAGCCTTTCATACATTAGAATGATGAATTGAAAGCAGAAATGGGAAAAAGACTGCAATGCAATGAAAATTTAATCAGCGTCTTCTGCTGCTTTAATAAGGCAAATAATTCTTATTGGCCGCTGTGTTAAGGTTTCTAATATTTAATTCATAACAAACCTTGCATTATTCTGCAGTAGCATCGACAGCTCCACTTTGCTGCCTGCCAACAGGCAACCATAAAAACTTAAAAGCAGATGTAAATGTCTAAAACAAGGAGAATGATTAGATCTAAAGCGGTCAAAAAAATCAACAATATTGTGAAAGAGTTTGATGGATCTCTATATTTAGTGATGCAAAAATGATATTAATTAATCTCACTTGAGCAGATTTTTGTTGGAGTTGGAGGTAACCTTTTACAAAGCATAGCCTTTAGTGCCTGACCAAAGACTCCAAAGGAAAGCAAATGTCAATACAGTGTTGATAATACGCTTCTTTAAACTGGACACAAACTCTGCCATTAACGCTAGAAGTATCTGGTTTATATTCCTGTGTATATGAATTCTTTCAGCAAATACAGTACTAAAATTGAGTTAATGGAATAAAATGTTCTATCTTCAGTTAACCCAGCCTGAGAAAAGCAGTAGCTTTTACATTCTAATTTTTGTTCGAAATGCCCTTTTAAAAAATTTTATCACAGAATTAAAGAGAATATATGTTTTTATTTCCTAACCTGAATTTCATGATTCTGCAAATAATCGTTTTCCTCTTTCTAGATGACCATCTAGATTATCCCAGTCTTTTGTGTTAGGTTAAGTTTGAACCTGAAGAAATGAACAAAAAAGATATTGTTGCCGATTACATGTAAACAGCCTGAATCATTCAAAAGGATGTGGAGAAGAGTATTTCTATAGTGTGAAGCTAGAGAAATGGCAACCTGCCAAAGCTAGGTGCAAGCTCTTGTTACATGGAAGGGCTGGGCCTGTTCTCATTTCTTCTTGAAATGGCTTAATTGGTGTCAGCACCCCAGGGATAAAGGCCTCTAACACTGAAATCCACACGATTCACCCTGTCTCTGCTCAGTGTAGGGAAACTGGTAACAACTGGTGGTGAATGAGGAGTGAACGGTGCTGTAACAATACTCGATGATGTTTGGGATGACAGAAATTAATACGCACTTGCTTGAAGAAAGCAATGATTAATGGCAGTGAGCACGGGAACGCTGTCCCTCCTTTTACTCCACTTTGATGGGGATTGAAAAGCAAAAGGCTGTTTTCATTCTCTGTAGAAAGCAGAGGTCACACAGAGTACATTATAGCAATTTTTTCTCTCTGTTTTTTTTATTTCATAAATATTATGATAAGCATAGATTAGATAGATTTTTTTATGAAAGCTTAAAAGGATATTTTATGTCACTTAAACATTGTTGTTTATGCATAAAGAAATCACACATTCTTCTCTTCACTTGTTAGATCATTTCCCTTCATGTCAGAATAATTAGTGTAATTAGGAATTAAAAAAGCCCACAAACATGCAGTTGTATTAATGCTGCTTACCATTTTGTAACTGGAATCAAAAGGGCTTAGTTTTCTAAAGACTGCTGGCATAGGATGGGGGCAGGAGTGTTGCAGGGCCTTTCACCTTTCTTCTGCCCCTCCCCCGTTTTTCTCAGTGAATGTTTGACGTAAATATATTTTGCAAGGTACTTGCACTTGTCAGCAGCTTTCTTAGCCATTTGATAAAGATTCTTTATTCTACAAGAAAGCCTGAAATAACAGAACTGTACTTTGGATAATGAATTCTTCATCTGTGGAGAACTTTAAAACAAAGTACAGTGTTGGCATTTTTTTCTTTTGAGTGAGAAGGCTGATATATCTTTTGGATCCGACAGGAAGACATAAATTAATAGAGTTCTGGAGTTCAGTTTCTCATTAATAATCCATTTTGTCATGGTTCTTGGCATTGTCAGCCTAGTAGCTGGTTCATATTTTGCTAAAGGATAAAAGCAGATTATGTCTTAAGGCACAAAGCAAGAATAAAGAGTTTATCGCCTTTTAGGGGAAACTACATGCTATAAGAAAAATATTGTTTTGCAAAAAGTTTCAATTTTTAGTTAGAATTTCAAAAAGCTGTATATTTTTCATGGGTAAAGCTTTTATTTTAAGATCTGAAATGGTTCTTGGAACCTTAGGATATTAGAGTTTTAGATCATTCCTTAGAGTTGACCTTGCTGATTATTTGAAAAGGTTTGTTTTTCAGGGACAGTTATGGTAGGTAGACTAAGTCTATTTTATATTTTGTTTTTTAGAACTCACAGGTGAGCATATAATTATAGTTTAAAAGAAAGTACAGAGAAGTCACTATTCTTCTCTTTGCACTAGTGGTTCTAGATATTCTTTTACCCCTGCCTGGTTTCCTAGACATGGGTTCCTTGACAGCTACTGTGAAGGTTGAGTTTTTAACCATCTAAAAAAAAAATCCGTTCAATAAAATAAAATAGCGTTATTTCTAATTTGATAATCCTATAATGACCCTCTTTATGGAGGCTCTAAAAACAGATTATTTGTAGACCTTGAACCTGGCCACAGGTTCTCATAAATGACATAATTTAAAGTTGTTTGTATTTTAAAGAAATTAGTTCTTGTAAAATTGAAGTACCAAACCCTCCTGATGTTTGATAATATGGTCATTGGTGAACCCATATTACTAAGGGCAGGAAGCAAGTCAAAGGGAAATGAGTACAAATCATACCACGTTTTTCAATGCATTTAAGAATTGTGTGTGCGTATATGTGTGATTTGTATTGCAGATCTTTTACAGGCACATTCTTAACTGAGAAATATGTGTAGTCTTTAAAACTTGGGACTTGTTTTGCCATTCCCATTTATCCCTAATTTTGTTTGTTTGTTCGTTTTAAAACTTTGAAGTAAAATGTGGGGTGGACAAAATCTCTAGTTGATTATTGAGCTAGCAAGCTATGAGAAATAAAGAAGGGTCTGTATGGGTTATAAGATAAAGGAAAGAATATTAAATTATGACCTAACAGGGAAAATAATGGAAGATTTTACTTATTCTACTTAGAAGGGCATATTCTTATTATAATTTGAAAATCTTGATGTTTTCTGGGTCATTGAAGTTCATTGGATAAAATTGGGCTAAGTTGATACTGATAGTGGTATGCTCCAGAGATTCATTTAGGAATGAAAAGACTTTTATTTATTTATTTATTTATTTATTTATTTATTTATTTATTTATTTTAGTTTTCTTTTCTCTAGGACACTGTAAGCTACTAGAGGGCAGGAATGGTCTGTCTTTTTTTTAAGCACACAGAACATGCTCAGTAACTTGTTTTTAAATAAGTAAATGCCTTCTCGACACATTATCTGATGTGTATCTGCTGAGTATTTTATTTACTTATGTATTACTTACTTACTTATTTTTACGTAAGCTCTATGCCTAGTGGCTTGAACTCACTATTGGGAGATCAAGAGCCAGCCAGGTGCCCCTCTGCTGAATATTTTAAATCTGAAATTACATTCTTCTAGTCCTTTATGTAGAAATTTATCTTAACTGTAATAACCACATACAATATAAGAAAACTGCTGTAGCTACTTACCTGGATCTTAAGTAATTTATATGCAAATTACATTAAAAGTAATTTATATATATTATTACTTCTCCCATTACTATCATTAATGGTAATATTTATGCTAAAAAAAGAAAAATCTGTGGTGAAACTCCTGTTAACATGTTTGAAGTTAAATCATCACCTTTGAAATCTTTACTTTAAAACTAGGTATGATAATAAGCAATCTATTTCATAACTAGGAAATATTTATGTATTTTCAAATAGTAGTTTTGAATTATGATGATTTAATACTTGTTTCTCTATAGAGTTGGGAAGGACATTTGTTTTAGTACAGTGTAGTGAAATCTTAAAGAGTAGATTTTGACAAGAGACATTTTGCTGACACAGAATATTTTGTTCATTTTGACTCTCAAATAAGTTCTTCTGTCATAATGATTGATTTATATTCATTTTAGACTGTACAGTTTCATGACTGAGTTTTCTATCTATAAGGTACAAAAATCTGTGTTTAAGTTAATGATAAATTAAATAATTATCTTCAGAGGTGACAGATTGGTCACATGGATTTGACTAGTCCAAGATTAACCTAAGATTAAATAAAGATGTATAATGATTATGAGTTATTGAAGTGAATGCTAGCTTTAAAATTATGATTGGGAACACAGAATATAGTAAGGTTTCATTTACTCAATTGCTACAGGTTTTGTCCTTTAGACTTAGTTTTAATTACATAACTTATCTGTACTGTCGTCATTGTTGAACTATTTACTTCCTGTTTTGAACCATCCAAGGATCTTTTGTGGCTCATCAGGTGTAAAAATATGGGATATTGTATTTTATATGGATTTGTTCTCTGACTGTAACCCTTAGTGCAATTTGAAATAGTTAAAAAACACAACCCTAAATATTTATAATGAAAAGCCATTGGATGTAATTATGTCATGGATTTCCTAAATTGGAGCACCAGAAGACCATTTCAAATGACAAGTGAATTTGGTGCATGCTAAGTGGTGAGTTAGATAGTAGCTCTTTGGTTGAGGTATATGTCTAAATCTCATTTGCTAGTAATAAACTAATTTCCGAATATTTTGCTTCAAGAAAATCATTAAAACATGGAAAGCTTACAACTATTTGATGAATATTTTACTCTTAATCTTGTTTTTATTCTTAAAAAGCCATATAATTCAAATAGCTGTTATTTCTTCCATCTAGTAGTTAGTAAGTCAGAACTGCTTTTCACAAATATCTATGCTGTGGTACTCCAGAAAGCTGTAAAGCAGGAATTTTGAAATCTTTTTTGTTTATAGTTTCCCTTGTAAATGGGATGAAAGCAATGGATACATTGCCCACTTCCTAAAAAAAAAAACAACTCATCTACTCATGGAAGTTTGAATACAATTGTAGAGAGTTTATAGATAACCTTGAAAATAATTATGGATCCTTCATGCAGACCGTGGACCTCAGTTTAAGAACCTCTTTTGTTTGGGGTGCCTGGGTGGCTCAGTCAGTTATGCGGTTATGCGTCTGCCTGGGGCTCAAGTTATGATCCCAGGGTCCTGGGATTGAGCCCTGCATCTGGCTCCCTGCTCAGCAGGGAGCCTGCTTCTCCCTCCTTCTGCCTGCTGCTCTCCCTGCTTGTGCACTTTCTCTGTCTCTGTCAAATAAATAAATAAAATCTTAAAAAAAAGAAAGAACTGCTTTTGTAAAGACTGACTTTTTTTTTAACCCATATTTTGTTCCACTTTATAGTTGCAATCCACTTTCTTCTTGGAAGCCAATGGGTTTACTTTCTTTCTAGTGGTCCTACAAACACTCAGAGCACCGTTGATCTCTTCAGTCTAGTGAATGCTTGGTTGGATTGAGGGGAAAGGATCAGGAAGATGAAATAGAACAATTGCATAAAAGGAAAGAGCAAGCTAGCAATGAGACTCAGGTTCTGGTAGACCTGGAAACAAAGGACAGGGAGTTAGAAGAGGGAAATCGGAAATTTGGAATGTAGGTTGTTAAGGGACTTATTTAGCAATTAGCATATGTTGACCTGTAATAAAAAAAAAGTATTGGTTTACACTCTAGGTAGTATAAGCTCCTTGTGAGGAAGGGAATTTGTCTTATTGGCAGCTTCTTTGCTCCCTGGTGCTTTATTAGGGATTCAAGTTTTGCTTCATGCCAGAATTCCTTTAAAATATATGCAGATCTTGTATATATAAATTAAGTAAGTGATTTCTTGGATAGGAAACTGTATTTAATATGTTAAACTTTCCTAAATGAAGATTTTTTTTTTTTTAGAATTTATTTATTTATTTCACAGAGAGAGAGAGAGAGACAGCCAGCGAGAGAGGGAACACAAGTAGGGGGAGTGGGAGAGGAAGAAGAAGGCTCCCAGCAGAGCAGGGAGCCCGATGCAGGGCTTGATCCCAGGACCCTGGGATCACGCCCTGAGCCGAAGACAGACGCTTAACAACTGAGCCACCCAGGCTCCCCCTAAATGAAGATTCTTGAGGAAAATTCTATGTTGATGTTGGGACCCCCTCATGCTCTTAAAAGAATTTTTGTTTAAGTGGGTTTAATATGTGTCCATATATACTGTATTAGAAATTGAAACAAATTTTTAAAATATTAATTTTCTTTACCAATTATAAACTTGTTACTTTTATTTAAACATTTTTGTTTTTAATTGATCCTTACATCCAGTGTGGGGCTTGAACTTACAACACCAAGATCAAGAGTCATATGCTCTACTGACTGAGCCAGCCAGTAAACTTGTTAAATAACAAAAATAACATTATTATAATTATCAACTCTTTACATGTTATCCTAAATAGCATTTTCCAAAACAAAACAAAATAGTAAGAAGAATGGCATTATCTTACATTTTTGCAAGTTTTTTTTAATGTCAGGCTTAATAGAAGACAACTGGATTCTCCTATCTGCTTCTGATTCAGTCCATTGTCATATGGTTGATGTATATGAAGTGATATTTGACATCATGCAGATATATAATTGGAAAAAGGGAAGATTATTTTATTTTATTTTTCAAAGATTTAATATATTTATTTAAGAGAGAGAGAGAGGGAAAGCACAAGTAGGGGGAGGGGCAGAGGGAGAAACAGCTCCCCGCCAAGCAGGGAACCTGATGTGAGGCTCGATCCCAGGACCCTAGGATTATGACCTGAGCCAAAGGCAGACGTTTAATCAACTGAGCCACCCAGCTGCCCCAGAAGAGTATTTTAACAGCCATTCCCAATCATTATGGATGTTCTTTTTTGATACTACTCCAAAACTTGACAAGTGGTAGTTTCTTAAAGGTTAGTTCAAATGTGGAATCTGAAGCCACATTAAACTTTTCTACTCTGTTTCATTAAAATCTATTGGTCTAGTTTGCACTTTGATGGTTCTTCTACCCATGCATGATTTTGTAACATCATGTCTTGGTCATTTGGAAAATATTGGTTCATTGAATTATGTTTATCTTCCAAATGTTAACACATTTCATTATTTAAAATAAAATTACATTTGTTGGATAATCGCGCATGTGCGCGCACACACACACAAACAGAGGAATATTATGCAGCCATAAAAAGGATGAGATCATACCATTTGAGGCAACATAGATGGACCTAGAGGGTATTATGCTAAGTGAAATAAGTCAGAATGAGGAAGACAAATACCATATAATTCCTCTCATATAAAAATGAATAAAGAAACAAAAAGCAGAATCAGGCCTATAAATAAAACAACAACAACAACAACTGATGGTTGCCAGAGGGGATGGGGGTTAAGGGATGGGCAAAATGGGTGAAAGGGAGAGGGAGACCCAGGCTTCTAGTTATGGAATGAATAAATCATGGGTATAAAAGGCATAGTATAGGGAATATAGGCAATGTTACTGTAAGAGGAATGTGTTGAGACAAATGTTCACTTGTGGTGGCGTAATGTATAAACTTGTCAAATCACTAAGTTGTACACCTGAAACTAATGTAACATTGTGTGTCAGCTATACCCAAATATAAACAGTCTGACAATGCAAAAAAAAATTACATTTATAAATATTACATGAAATTTATGAGAAAAAATGTTAAGTACTGGGAAGCTGTCACACTCACAGTGGTGAACACAATACAGTGTTTGAAAATTCTGATTTTTTCACTGGCACTTCAATTTTTATCATTAGTGCCAAAAACAATAGTTATTTTCCTGGAAGTTAATTTTCCAAAAAAAAGTCTTCCAAATATCTAAGTTGAAATAACCGTAGTTTGTAAGTCATTTGTTTTTCAAGCAGCTAGTTCAGCTTGGAACTCAGTTGCACAAGTGCTTTTTCTCGTACTCAGTATTGCAGCAGCAGTGTTTTGTGTATAATTCCTATTTTGTCACACAGAATAATAAAGAGACATGTACTCAAGGTATAATTAAAGGAATAATTTTTACTGTTTCATCAAGGACATTCTGAGTGAAGCTGGTGTTGTGGATTTTTTGTTTTGTTTTGTTTTTGTTTTTGTTTTTGTTTTCCAGTTCCTGGTAAAGAATACAAGACTGCTAGTATAATTTGGTGCCATTGCCTTGCTTGGTTGCTAAGGCATCAGGAGTTTCATGTACCTGTGCTTGGGTACCGTCAGTGCAAATGTCAACACAGTAAAAAAGGGCAATAACCTTTTAGTATTGTAAAAATAATTTTGACTTTGTGGACTCCTGAAAGGGTCTCAGGAAACCCCAGGGATCCATGTGTCACCTTTTGAGAAGTAAAGTACATATAAAATATAACTTGTCCTAAGTTCATTATTTTACTTTTGTGTACAATATCGTATTGAACAATTACCTGAAAAGAAGTGGATTTTTATTACGCTACTCCTGAAGGTAACAATACATCCTTAAGCCATTATTGTGGTCCTCTGGGAGTATTTATTAAGTGCCTTATACAAATACGATGTTCTGCCGAATAGTCTTCAAAGTTAAGACAACTTTGCATTTGTCAAGTGGAAGCCCTATAATCATTCTTGACTGCACACATAAAAGCAAAAGGAGAGGTCAACAGATGCACTTTGGCTACACAGGTCTAGCATAAGCTTCCTGGGGTCCGAGGAAGTTGCGGAGTGATTATTTACAAAATAAGAGTTGGACTAGGTGATTTCTAAGGTCTCATTCAGCTTTAATATTTACTATTTGAAAATACTAAGTGTGTCTTTAAAAGCAGAATTGGCCCATTTAATCAAATTCGTTACGCGTTAATATTGTTTTCACAGTTTTGAAAGATGGAATGTACTGTATAGAAGAGGAAATAGAGGGGGCTTGTAAATGGAGAAGGTTTCTAGAAGCAAGTGGGTTTTAAGTGTCAGGGAAGAAGAAATTGAATGGTAAGGAGATGCACATTGCAAGGTGTTTAACATATCTCTGAGGAGTCTTTGTGCTCTTCACTAGAATAGCAAAGAAGGAAAATTTGAGTTCAGAAATAACACTAAGGCCTATCAGTTGGAGAATCTGCCAGTGGTATGCTCTGATATTGCCATATGTAGTATGAACTATTGAAAAATCTCTGAAGTAAAAAGTGGATCAGAACATAAATAATGTTGATTCTCAGGTTCTTTTAGCCCTATTTATTGCATTTTTACCAGAGAGCTGTAATATTTTTTTTTTGAAGGGGAAAACAGTATTTAGGCTTTTAAAAATATTTATTTTTTGCTTTTCAATTTAAAAAAAACCCCTTACATTACTTGAAGATATATTATGGTCTTCTCGCCCCCCCCCACTTTTGTTTTAGACTCTGCACCCAATGTGCGGCTTGAACTCACGACCCAGAGATCAAGAGTCACATGCTCTACTGACTGAGCCAGCCAGGTGCCCCTATGGTCTTCCTTCTGACATTCTGTAAAGGAGGAATAATACTTAGTTGAGGGGAAAAAAAGTCCCTCAAGCTCAGTCCAGCACAGTGTCAAAGTCCTTTTTGTAAAAAATTGCTAGTTGGAGGGACTCAGTGAACCCTGGGAAGGTGCTGTTTAGATCCTTAAAAAGGAGAGAGGGCTTCTGTAAGGCAATTTTGTGTTCAGGCAAATCAAAGTTGGAAGGTGGAAACGCTGCTATTGTGGTAATGTTTAAGGAGAAAAGACTCCAGAGACTATGTATTTTGGAAATATTTGACAACATTAGCAACATCAACTGCTGACAAAAAAAGAACCACCTCTTTGGCAAATCTCTCACAGTTGTGCCAAGAAAAGCAGCTTCATTGGAACATTTTCATAAACTATCATCAGTTATGCAGCGGCAGCTTCACAAATCAGAAATGATATCTTCAGGCGCTGCTGTCAAGTGTTATTCAAATAATACCAGCCTCACATTTGAATAACAGCAGACATTTTGAATTAATTAATCAGATGAGATAGTCTAGGCCTTTTCTCATTAGTCTCTGGGTCAGGCTTGGGAAGATATATGCGTTGGTGATGATATACTTGTCTTTAATCGTGATTTATGAAGATTTAGGATTGTGTGTGATTTGTCAAAGGTTCTGGGAAAAGGCTGGTGCATATTTCATTACCTAATCTGAGATTGATTTTATGATGCTAAGAGATATCACACTATTGTTCAAATGTGTGGGAAGTACAGGTAGACACAGCATCTCAGGCTTTTTACTGGCTTATCTTTGCAACTGTCAAACAATGCTGTAAACTTTAACTGCTTGTAGTTAACAATTCCTGCTTTAATTATAGGCAGATTTTTCATTCTGTCCAAAGGGAGAAGTTTCAGTGGTTATTTAGCTAAAATGCATAGCAGACATTATAACTATGACCTGGTATGAATCATGGACAAAGTTGGTAAATTTCATGGGTTGGTCATGGTGAAAATATAAAATTTCATGGCTTGTCAAAGATTAATAGAAAAATCCCATTAAAATGGTGCAAATAATGGAAGAACAACAAGTAAGGTTGCTCTCCTTACATGTTACCTTCCCTCTCAGGACTAATTTTAGCAAAATTGGGATGTAAAATCATGTTTTTCTCAGTTACTCAAGCAACGTTAGCAGCCTACTATTAAATGAAATAATTTATATGAAATACCTAGTACAGTGCTTGGTATATAGTAGGTACTGAATATTTGCTAGATTTCTTTTCTCCTTTTTTATCTACTTTTCTTCCTTTCCATTTGATGTTTGAAGCTTTGTTAGCGTTGCTTAACCTTTACATTCATAGCAGTTTGAATTTTTAATTCTGCTGGGTCTTAGGTTTTTGGAGAATATTTTATTTCAGGGTGAGGAGTGTAAGCATGGCAGGCCTTCATGCTAGCAGACTGGATAATCAGGAGACCCAGTGTGATACAGAGCTCATGTGTCTGCTAGTACAGTGTGTGTTAGAGTAGGGCAGTGTGTGGTGGATACATGAGAAATCAAATATTAACCTCGAAGTACATAGGAAGCATGTACTGCCTAATTCAAAGTTGATCTTTCTTCACTATCTGCCTCCTGAGGGCAGTTACATGTTTGTGATAAGGAGTGTGTGTTTTTCATTCCACTCTCAAGCAAACTAAAACGTATATTACAGGAAGAATTAAGAAATGGTAAGGTGATTTTCAACCTTGTCATACGAAATAAAAACTTTGCTTTTTTTCCCCCATTTTAGATAGATGATTGACAGGGATTGTTTTATTGGAATGATTGGGCTATTAATAATTATTAGTTCTTTGTCACTTCTATGTTTTGGGAACTGGGTTAGTACTTCTGAAGCAACATTTGGCACATCTTAACACAATTAGAGTCAGACAGTTCTAATTGATGTTCACATTGGGGAAGGCAGTTTATAAATAATAAGATGCACTAATGTTTGGAGAGATAGAATATTTAAGAGTAGTTTGGGAGGCAGCTTGATGCAGTAGAAAAACACTGATTTTGGAATCCAACCGACCTAAGTCCCACTTCTGGAGCTGCTACTTAATTGATTTGTAACCTCCGTAAGTTACCTAATGTTTCCTGAGCCTTAGTGATTTTTTTTCCTGATGTGAGGCTACTAATACCTAGCTTTCAAGGTGGTTGTTGGAATTAGAGGTGAGTGTGTACGCCAACACCTAATATGGTATCTGGTATATCATCAGTGCTTAATAAATCACAGCTGTTGCTGTTATTTAATCTGTTCATTTATTTCTTTGAGAAACATGTATTGAGGACTCTTATGTTAGCAATGTAAGTAAGGCATCAGAAATACTAAGCAAATGCTTTCTGGTGAGAAATAGAGTGATATATGTGGATAAATATAAGCGGAATCAAGTAAGATGAAGAAGCAGGACGTGGTACAGGCAGGGATCACATCAACGAGGCTTAATTCTGTGTGGAGAGAAGGTTTTATTCTGTATTTTGGGTAGTTACTGATGGATTTAAGCAAGAGAGTGATATGATCAGATTTTTTACATAGTTCACTTTGGAAACTATTGGAAGGAACATACTGGTTAGGAGGCTTTCTTAGGTCAGTGATGATGTGTGTACTTCTACTGGGTAATAGTAGGGATTAAAAAAGAGAGAACTATGGTTTTAATAAGACTGAAAAAAAAAGAAAAGTAATGATTAGGTGATTGATTAGATTTTTTTTTTTGTCTCCCTTCACTTGTCTGACTCCTCCCATGTATCCTTAAGAACTTAGGCTGGGTGTCCTTCTTCCAGGAAACTTTCAAACTTTCCCAAGTCTGTGTTAGTTGTCTATCCATGTGCTCCAATAGCATCCTGTTTTTTCCCTTCTTACTGTGCTTATGACATTATATTTTAATGTGTCTAATTTTTATTTTGCCTTCAGTAAATTGTAAGCTCTGTGAGGCAGAGATATTATGTTCTGTTCATCGTTGTGTCTGCTAGCACATGGTAGGAAACAGTCAATGTCAGTTTGTTGAAATGAACTGAATATAGTATGTGACAGAGGAGAATACATGGATATTTGTTAGTTTTTAGTAGGTGACCAGGTAAGTGGTTGTCATCAACTGAGAGATTTTCTAAAATGGAATTGCCGGGTCATGGGGTATGTTCATTATCAGTTTTGCTAGATAATGTCAAATTATTTTCCAAAACGCTTACGCTAGTTTATATTTATTTTTTTTAATTTTTTTTTAAAGATTTTTTATTTATTCATTTGACAGAGATAGAGACAGCCAGCGAGAGAGGGAACACAAGCAGGGGGAGTGGGAGAGGAAGAAGCAGGCTTCCAGTGGACGAGCCTGATGTGGGGCTCTATCCCAGAACGCCGGGATCACGCCATGAGCCGAAGGCAGACGCTTAACGACTGTGCCACCCAGGCGCCCCTACACTAGTTTATATTTATATCAGCAGTGTATATGTGTTTCATTTGCTTGAGGGGATCAGTTTAAAAAATGTATCCTGGGACACCGGGGTGGCTCAGCCGGTTAAGCATCTGCCTTCAGCTCAGGTCATGATCTCAGGGTCCTGGGATCAAATCCAGCATTGGGCTCCTTGCTCAGTGGGGAGCCTACATCTCCCTCTACCTGCTGTTCCCCATGTTTGTGCTCGCTTTCTCTCTGACAAATAAATAAAATCTTAATCTATCTATCTGTCTCCTTAGGTGAAGTGAAATTCATATAACCATAATTAACCATTTTGAAGTGTATAATTTAGTGACAGTACATTTGCACTGTTGTGCAACCACTTCTCTCTAGTTCCAAAACGTTTTCATCACCTCAAAAGGTAATCACCCATATCTATTTCTCCCTCCCCACCACCACTGGCAACCACCAATCTGCTTTTTGTCTCTGGATTTACCTATTCTGGATATTTCACGTGGATGGAATTAAAGTTGACCCTTGAACAACACAAGTTTGAACTGTGCAGATCCACTCATAGGCAGATTTTTTACAGTACAATACTGTAAATGTATGTTCTTTTTCTTATGATTTTCTTAATATTTTCTCTATCCTATTTCATTGTAATGATACAGTATATGATATATATTCCATATACAGTATGTGTTAATCAAATGTTTATATTATTCATGAGGTTTCTGGACAACAGTAGGCTATTAGTAATTAAGTTTTGGTCGAGTCAAAAGGTATACATGGATTTTCAATTTCGTAGGGGGTTGGTGCCCCTAATTCCCTCCATTGTTCAAGGTCAGCTGTATTCAGTATGTGTTCCTTTGTGACTGACGTCTTTTACTTAACAGTGTTTTCATGTTTCTTCCATGTCGTGGCATGTATCAATACTTCATTCCTTTTTATGGTCATAATATTTTATTTTGTGATTATACCACAATCTGTCCATTCTTCACTTTATGACACTTGGGTTGTTTCTGGTTTTTGGCTATTGTGAATAGCTCTTTTGAATATTATGAACATTTGTGAACAAGTGTTTGTTTGAGTACATGTTTTCAGTTCTTTTGGGTATATACCTAGGAATGGAATTTCTGGATCATGTAATAATTCTGTGTCTAACTTTTTGAGGAAACACCAAACTATTCTCCACAACTAGTGCATTATTTTACAATTGTATCAGCATTGTGTGGGGCTTCTAGTTTCTCACCAACACCTGTTATTTTCTATTAAAAAAAAAAATTGTAGGGGCGCCTGGGTGGCACAGCGGTTAAGCGTCTGCCTTCGGCTCAGGGCGTGATCCCGGTGTTCTGGGATCGAGCCCTACATCAGGCTCTTCCGCTATGAGCCTGCTTCTTCCTCTCCCACTCCCCCTGCTTGTGTTCCTTCTCTCGCTGGCTGTCTCTATCTCTGTCAAATAAATAAATAAATAAATAAATAAATAAATAAATAAATAAATAAAATCTTTAAAAAAAATAAAAATAAAAATAAAAATAAATTGTAGGGACACCTGGGTGGCTCAGTCAGTTAAGGTCTGCCTTCAGCTTGGGTCATGATCCCAGGAGCCTGGGATTGAATCCTGCATCGGGCTCCTTGCTCCATGGGGAGCCTGCTTCTCCCTCGGCCTGCTGCTCCCCCTGCTTGTCTTCTCTCTCTCTCTCTGACAAATAAATAAATAAAATCTTAAAAATTGTAGCCATCCTCCTAGGTGTGAAATGATATCTCAATGTGGTTTTGATGATTTGCATTTCCCTAATAACTACTGATATTGAAAATCTTTTCATGCTTTTTTCCATTTACATATTCTCTTTGGAGAAATGACCATTCAAATCTTTTTCCCGTTTTTTATTTGGGTAGCTTATCTTTGTTGTTGAGTTATAAGATTTTTCTTTATATATTCTGGATACTAGACTGTTCTTACCATGTGTGTGATTTGTAAATATTTTCTCCTGTGAATGTATCCTGTAGTCTGTTATTTCACATTCTTGGAAATGTCCTTTGATGCACAGAAGTTTTTAATATTGATGAAATCCAGTTTATCAATTTTTCTTTTTATTGTGTTTGCTTTTGGTATCATATCTAAGAATTTACTGCCAAATCCAAGGACCTGAAGACCACTATATTTTCTTCTAAGAGTTTTATGGTTTTAGCTCTTATATTTAGGTTTTTAATTGAGTTAATTTTTGTGCATAGTATGAGGTAGTGGTCCAGCTTTGTTCTCTGGAATGTGGATATTCAGTTATCCCAGCACCATTTGTTGAAGAGACTTTCCTTTCCCCATGGAATGGTCCTGGCATCTTTGTAAAAACTCATTTGGCTAGGGGCGCCTGGCTGGCTCAGTTGGTTGAGCATCTGACTCTTGCTTTCGGCTCAGGTCATGGTCTTGAGGTCATGAGATCCAGCACCACGTTGGACTCTATGCTCAGTAGGGAGTCTGCATAAGATTCTCTCTCCCCCTCTCCCTCTGCCCCTCCCCCCAAAAAATGAATAAATAAATCTTAGGGAGGAAGAGAGCACATGAGCAGGGGTAGGGGCAGAGGGAGAGGAAGAGAAATCCCAAAGCAGACTCCCCACTGAGCACGGAGCCCAATGCGGCGCTGCATCCCAGGATGGTGACCTGAGCCAAAATCAAGAGCTGGAAACTTAACCAACTGACCAGGCATCCCTGGGTATGTAAATCTTAAAAAAATCCATTGACAATAGATCTATGGGTTTATTTCTGGTCTCTCAATTCTATTCCAATAATCTGTATGTCTGTCCTTATTCCATTAATATAGTTTTTTTGATAACTGTAGCTTTGTAGAAAGTTTTGAAATAGGAAAGTTCTTTAACTTTGTTCTTTTTCAAGACTGTTTTGACAATCAAAGCCCCTGGAAATTTCATATGAATTTAAGGATTAACTTTTCTCTTTCTACAAAAAATTATGATAGGGATTGTTTTGAATTTGTATGTTGCCTTGGATAGTATTGCTATCTTAACAATATTAAGTTTTTTAATCCATGAACATGGGATATATTTCCATTTATTTAAGTCTTTAATTTCTTTTGGCAGTATTTTGTAGTTTTTTTTTTTTTTTTTAAGATTTTATTTATTTATTCGACAGAGATAGCCAGTGAGAGAGGGAACACAAGCAGGGGGAGTGGGAGAGGAAGAATCAGGCTCATAGCGGAGGAGCCTGATGTGGGGCTCGATCCCAGAACGCCGGGATCACGCCCTGAGCCGAAGGCAGACGCTTAACCACTGTGCCACCCAGGCGCCCCAGTATTTTGTAGTTTTAAGTGTACCATCTTTCACCTCCCTGGTTATATTTATTCCTATATATTTTATTCTTTTGGATGCTGTTGTAAATGGAATTGTTTTCTTAATTGTATTTATGGATTATTCATTGCTGGTTTATGGAAACGCAACCAGTTTTTGTGTGCTGATCTCATACCCTGTAATTTTGCTGAGTTTATTTATTGGCTCTAGTAGTTTTTTTGTAACTTCTTTGGACTTTTGCATACACAGAATCACGTCATAGAAGAATAGATACAATTTTACTTCTTCCTTTCCAGTTCGGATGCCTCTTATTTTTCTTTTGCCTCATTGACCTGGCTAGAACTTCTAATGCTTTGATGAATAGCCATGATGAAAGTGGGCATCCTTGTCTTGTTCTTGATCTTAAAGGGAGTGTTTTCAGTCTTTAACTATCGCATATTATGTTACTTGTGGGTTTTTCATAAATGCCCTTTATCAAGTTGAGGAAGTTTCCTTCTATTCCTATTCCTAGTTTTCCAAGCATTTTTATTATGAAATGGTGCTGGATTTTGTCAGATGGGTTTTTTGTATCAATTGAGATGATCATGTTTTTGTTTTTTTAACTCATCCTATGAATGTGGTTTATTACTTTGATTGATTTTCATATGTTGAACTACCATTGCACTCCTGGGAAAAATCCCACTTGGTTATGGTGTATAATCCTTTTTAAATGCTCTTGGCATTAATGTACTGTATAGTGACTAACATAACATAATAAAAAAATAAAATGCTCTTGGTTTGCTAATATTTTGTTAAAAATTTTTGCATCTACATTCATAAAAAATATTGGTTTGTAGTTTTCTTTTTTTGTGCAAATTTGACTTTGCCATCACAATAATACTTGTCAAAGAATGGGTTGGAAGTGTTCCTTTCCTGATTTTTTGGAAGAGTTTGAGGATTGGTGTTCATTTGATGCAACTCACCAGTGAAGCCATCTTGTCCTGGCCTTTTCTTTGTTGGAAAAAAAAATATTTTTTAAGATTTTATTTATCTATTTGAGAGAGAGAGAGCACATGAGTGGTCGGTTGGGGCAGAGCGAGAAGGAGAAGCAGACTCCCCGCTGAGCAGCTGAGCAGGGATTCTGATGCAGGGCTCAATCCCAGGACCCCAGGATCACCACCCCAGCCGGAGGCGTATGCTTAATAACCAAGTCCCCTCTTGGAAAATGTTTGATTACTCTTTCAATCTCTTCACCTCTTATAGATCTTTTCAGATTTTTTTTTTCTTCTTGAGTCTGTTTAGTTAAATTGTGTGTTTCAAGGAATTTGTCAATTTTTTTCTAGGTAATCTGTTAGTGTACAGTAATCCTTTTCATCTCTATAAGATTAGTGGTAATGTTTCTACTTTCTAATTTTTAGTTATTTGAATGTTCTCTCTGGTTTTAATCTAGCTAAAGTTTGTCAATTTTGTTGATCTTTTTAAAGAACCAGAATTTATTTTCCTTGATTATATTGTCTTTGTATTCTCCATTTCTTTTTTTTTTTTTTAAGATTTATTTATTTACTTTAGAGAGAGAGAGCATGAGTGGGAGGGGCAGAGAGAAAGGAAGAGAGAATCTCAAGCACACTCCATGCTAAGCATGGGGACCTATGTGGGGCTCGATCCCATGACCCAAGATCAGGACCCGAACCAAAACCAAGAGTCAGCTGCTCAGCCGACTGCACCCGTCTATTCTCCATTTTTAAATCTCCACCTTATTATTTCCTCCTTTCTGCTAGTGTTGGATTTTGTTTGTTGTTGTCATTGTATTTCCTAGTTCCTTAAGGTGTAAAGTTAGGTTATTGATTTGAGATCATTGTTCTTTTTTGATATAGGCTTTTATAGCTATATAGGCCCTCTGAGCACTGCTTTTGGTGTATCTTGCAAGTGTTGGTATATTGTGTTTTCTTAAGTATGTCTTATAAATTTTTGTTCCTTATTCCATTACCTCCTTTTGTGTTTAATTGATTTTTTTGTAGTGTCCTGTTTTGACTCTCTTCTCATTTCCTTTCATGTATACTTTTAAATAGTTTCTTTGTGATTACCATAGGGATTACAATTAATATCCTAAATTTATAATGAAGTCGTTTAAATTGATGTCAACTTAGTTTCAGTAGCATACAAAAACTCAACTCCTGTACAGTTCTGTCTCCCTCCTTTATGTTTTTTATTGTCATAAGTTACATCCTTATACATTGTGTACTCATTGAAATACTTATAATTTTTTAAATGTATTTGTCTTTTAAATCGTATAGGAAACAGAAAGAGGAGCTACAAACCAAAATGCAGTGACATTGGTTTTTATATTTATCCAGGTAGTTACCTTTAGTGAAATTTTATTTCTTCATATGTCTTCTAGCTACTGTCTAGGGTCTTTTCATTTCAGCTTGAAGGACTCCTTTTAGCATTTCTGTAGGGCAGATTTATTAATGATGAAATCCCTCCACTTTTGTTTGCCTTGAAATGCCTTAAAAAGAAATTAAGGATTTTTGAAGGATAATTTTAACAGATACAGAATTCTTAGTTGGCACTTTTTCTCTTACAGCACTTTAAATATGTCATCATACTACCTTCTAGCCAGCATTGTTTCTGCTGAGAATTTGGCTATTGATCTTATTGAGGTTTCCTTCTATGTAATGATTCACTGCTTTTTGCTGTTTTCAGGATTCTCTCTGTCTTTTAGCTGTTTGATGTGTCTCAGTGTGGATTATTTGCATTTATCTTTCTTGGAGCTTATTGAACTTCTTGGGTGTGTAGCTTCATGTCTTTTATCAAACTTTGGATGTTTTCTGCCATTATTTCTTCAAATATTCTTTCTGTCTCTCTCCTCTCTTTCTGTGACTCTCATTATGTCTGTGTTCATGAACTTGATGGTGTCCCGCAGGTCCCTTGGGCTCTTTTCATTTTCTTCTTTCTTTTTTCTTCTTCTCAGGCTAGATAATTTCAGTTGACCTGTCTTCAAGTTCAGTGATTCTTATGTCTGCTCAAATGTGCTATTGATACCCTCATGTGAATTTTTCATTTCAGTTATTGTATTTTTCAGCCCCAGAATTTCTGTTTGGTTTCTTTTTATAATTTTTGTCTCTATTGATATTCTCTTTTGTTGAGATTTTTTTTTTTGCCTTTTTTTTTAAGCTCTTAGTCCATAGTTTCCTTTAGCTCTTCAAGCATATTTAAGACAGTCTATTTAAAATATTTATTTAAATATTTTTTTTTATTTAAAAAATGTCCGTGCTTCCTCAGGCACAGTTTCTGTTTATTTTTTCTAGAATGGACCATACTTTCTTGTTTCTTTGCTTACTTTGTGATTTTTTTTGTTGTTGAAAACTGGGCATTTTGAATAGTATAATATGGTATCTCTGGAAATCACATTCTTTTCCTTTCTCAGACTTGTTTCTTGCTGTGGACTGTGGCTTTTATTTGTTTATGGATTATTAAAAGACTGTTTTTGTGAAGTCTGTATTTGTTATGTATGCTCTCTGAAGTCTCTGTTCTTTTAGACTGTGTTCAACTAGTGTTTCAGTGGTGATTTTCTTGAATGCCAGGAACCCCCCCAATTTTTTTTAAATAAAAATAAAGGAGGGAAAACAAGAAGACAAAAAGATAAACATTTCCCAGTGTTTACTGTTAGCTAGGCCATTTGTAACTGTGTCTTAGTCTTTACTCTCTTGTGCTAAGCCTAGAAATCAGCCAGGTCAAAGCTTAGGGTAGGGTATTGTCAGGTCTCAGAGCATGTGTCCTGCCATGAGCATTCCTTTGACTTTGTAAATTACATAATACATGTGGTTTTTTGAAATGCTCTAATTTCCCAAGAAACTTGCTCTCCAGCTTTGTTCCCCAGGCTTTCAGTGCTTTATTGTTTGCCTCAACTATAATCTTTTGCCCCAGCTGACAGCAGCTTCTTCCTTTTGCTTACAATTTTAAAAAATATCTTTCTATTTATTTATTTTAAAGGAATGTCTCCTTTTGCACCCTGAGGGAGTTCTGAGTTAGGCAAAAGATAAGCACCTTGCATCAGTCCTTCAGGCAGCTCTGACACGTCAAAACAAACACATTTCTCTGAGAATAAGATCCCCTTTGCTCTCTCCAGAACTAGGGACCAGTGTCTCACACTCAGAACACAGGCTGCTGTTTTTGAGACCACTGCTGAGCCAGGTTGGGAGATGGGGCAAAGGAAAGTAAAAGTGCTGTGAAGCTTTCCTGCTGTTTTAACATTACCTTTTTTTGTTTGTTTGTTTCAGTGTTTGCCTGTTTGCTATAACCCTTTGATTATTTTAGAGTTCTGAAAAATCAGATTCTGACAGTTTTTGCTTATTTTTTCAATATTTCCGCAAAGGGACTGGCCCTTGGAGCTCCCTAATTTTTTTTTTTTTTTTTTTGCTGATCTCAGTCTTGAAAGGGAGATATGTTTTGACTATGTTGAGTTTGTGGTGCCTATGGGAAGGCTCAGTATACACGTTCCACTGATAGGTATAGGAGTTTGAATTTTTCCTTCTTAGGGGAAGAAATCTGAGCTGTAAATAGGGATTGAGAGGTCTTCACTTTACTGTGGAAAATACAAGGGTGGGTGAGATCAGGGAGGATCCCAGCAAATGTTACCGTAGAGGAGGCCACACTGGAGGCAGAGAGTTAATGGCCACCAAAGTACAAGGAAAACCAGGAGTGTGTGGTAGAGTGAAAACTAAAGATAGAGTTGCAAAGTGAGGAAGGTGATTCCACTGTGAAGATGAAACTTTCCCAATAAGATGAAACTGAAATAAGATGTCCTTATCATAAATTTTGTCAGTGGAATGATGACATTTGAATGAGAAGAGGAGAGGAACTGTATAGTAATTAGAAAATGATGCAAGGTCAAAGATTTTTTTTTTTCTTTTTTAAGTTGGCACAGGATTTGACTATATTAGGTTGGAGTGGTAGGAGGGTCTATGGTGAGGACAGAGTAGAACAGGGATGAGTAGAGAAGCAGGGTGTTAGGGAGGACAGAAGAAAAGAGTTAAGAGAGTAGATGGAGTAGACTTTCATTAGATGGTGGACATTATGTTTTATAAGTCTGGAGATAATGTGAGATATGAATTAGAATTTTAAGAAATTTATAATGGGAAATTGGAAAGCTGAGGGAAAGTGCATCACATGGATTAACTTTTTTTGATGAAGTAGCAAAGATTGTCTGTAGAGTAAAAGTTGGGCTAGGGTGACATAGAGTTTGAGGGGAGTGATGAAGGCCTGGAATAGTTACTGAAGAGAGAATAAAAGTGTGAGCTGGCCAAGGATAAGAAAAAGAATTGATTGTTGAGGGCTTAGCTGAGTTTGGAGGCTGATTCTGAAACAATACAAGCATGACCACTTGTGATTTCTTCAGGAAGTTAGTGTAGATTGTAACATTACTATATACTTGGGGGCTTTTCTTGGCAGATGGGAGAAAAGGATAGGAGTGAAGTGGATTGTAGGACTTGGTTGTAAGCATAGTTAGGATGTTCAACCATATCATCCATTGTGGATAGTGGTTAATAGGAGAAAATGAAGGGGTTTGAGGATTGGTTGACTCAATTAGGTTGAGGAGCAGGTAGAGTGGGAGAAAGGGAGTGAGGGACCTTGCAGTGTTAGTGGCCCTGATCATAGAATGAGACATTTGTATTT
Organism: Ursus americanus; assembly: GCF_024610735.1. Classification (NCBI taxonomy): domain Eukaryota; kingdom Metazoa; phylum Chordata; class Mammalia; order Carnivora; family Ursidae; genus Ursus; species Ursus americanus. The sequence continues at coordinate 9,473,065 of NC_142144.1, read as the reverse complement.
TACTTCAGAAGTCGAGAAGTTCCAGGTGATGAATGATAAAGGCCAGGATGTGGCCTTGGGAGTTGGCAAGTCAAAGTGAAATGGTGCTAAAGATTACTGATTTTAAAGAGGCCAGAGAACTGTAAACCTAAGATGTTGGTTGAATTTCTTATATGCTCCCTGAAGTCGGCCTAATGGCATGACTTGGGATGGAAAGGAAGACTGAGCCTTGTGCTAACATTTTTAATGAATGTGGATAATTATTAATATTAGTTAGTGAACAACAGTGGATGCAGCTTTGCCAAAGTTAATTTTTCGTAGGTCATTAGTTTCCTATAGAGATCAAACTATGGTCAGTTTATTTGGAAATAAACAGTTTTTAAGTTAGGAAAATGAAACCCATATATGTACTGTTCATACCATTAATTTATTCTGCAAACATTTTCTGAATGCTTTTTCTGGGCCTTGAAGTTGCTCATGGCATAAGGGAGGAGATAAACATTTAAAAAGATAATTGACGTAGTATGCTAAGTTTATTTTATATGAGTAGTGGTCTTATGTGGGATATATCCCAAAATTCACTGAAATGGAGAAGAAACTATCAAAACTATTTAAGTTTATCCATTTCATCATATGTACTTTATTTTTGTGTGTATGTGTGGCTATGTTATTTATTTTATTTATTTTAATTCCAATGTCTTTATAATTTCTTAATGCAAAAGATTTCAGACAATGTAAGAAGTATACATAACGTGCAAACATCCATGTACACAGCATGTAGTTTAAGAAATATTATAGATGCAGTTGTAAGCTTCCTGTGTATTCTTCCCTAATCCCATCCCTCTTTCTTTTTCTCCTTCCTCCCCACACTGAATTTGGGGGTTATCGTTCACTTGATTTTTTTTTTTAAAGATTTTATTTATTTATTTGACGGAGATAGAGATAGCCAGCGAGAGAGGGAACACAAGCAGGGGGAGTGGGAGAGGAAGAAGCAGGCTCACAGCGGAGGAGCCCGATCTGGGGCTAGATCCCATAACGCTGGGATCACGCCCTGAGCCGAAGGCAGACGCTTAACTGCTGAGCCACCCAGGTGCCCCCACTTGATTTTTTTTGTTGCATGTTATGAACCTTATAAAATTGTTTCATACTGTTCTTTCTACAATTTGCTTTTTTCCCCACTCATCATTGATTTTAAGAATTTTCAACGTTGACGAAATGTATTTTAAGTACCTTCATTTTACCTGCTGTATAGTTTTTCACTGAGGACTATTCTTTCTTAATTTTCTTGATGGTGAATGTTTAAATTGCTCTATATTTTTACATAATAAAGTGCTGTTAAAAATATTCCTGTACATATCTCTTTTGAGCTCAGTTATCAATTGCTGCATAACAATCACCCCAAAATTTAGCAGTTTAAAACAGCATATATTTATCATCTCATAGTTTCTCTGGGTTAAGCATCTACGCACAACTTAACTGGGTGTCTCAGGGTTAGAGTGTCTCACGGTATTATAATCAGGTGGCAGTGGGCCTACAGTCATCTTGAAGCTCACCTGGGGGAGATTCACTTCTCGGCTCACTCATATGGCTCTTGGCAGGCCTCAGGTCCTCACTGGCTGTTGGCCAGAGACATCAGTTCCTCCCTACATAGCATCTCCACAGGGCAGCTCACAATATGGCAGCTGGCTTCCCACAGAGTGAATGAGCAAGTGATTGAGAGAGGGAACCCATGGTGGAAGCCACAGTGTATTTGTAATCTAATCTTGGAATCTCATCACTTCTACCATATTCTGCTCAGTAGGAATAAGTCCAGTCCACACTCAAGGGGAGGAAATTACATAAGGAAGTGAATAGCAGGAGGTGGGATCTTTGGAGGCCTTCTTAGAGGCTGCTTACCACTTTGGGTCATAGGATACACATTATCAGCTTTACTAGGTGTTGGGAAAGTTCTTCCCAGGTTGACTATTCTAATGTATACTTTCCTAAACAATAAGACAAACTTTACTAATGTTTAAACTAGGGATTGACATCTGTGGCTTGTGTGTTGGAGGATTGTTACTTTTAGTGTTTGGTACTGGGAAGTTCCAGGTTTGTTTTTTTGTATTGCCTGTTTGTGTGCCTGGTTGGGAGTATGTGTATATTGTTACCTAGTTTTAACTAATGCTCATAAATTGGACAAGTTATCTAAGAAGCATCTGCAAAGAAAAACATGGATTAAAATCAGAGGAATAATGCAAGTGTATGTTAAAATGGTAGAACTGATACTTCTACTCTTACTGTAATCTCTTAGTTGTGTATGAGGGAAAAATAATATATCTATGTTTGACAGAAATTCAGCAAAAACATTAGAGTCACAGTGATCATTTCTTTATAATTTAATTCTAATCCTTTATAGTTTTATTTTTGTATTTTATAATTGACCGCTGTTGCAGCAATGAACCTCACCCTATTTTTTCCCAATTGTATATTATGTGTTAAAATATTAGCTAATAATAATAGTACATGAACATTGTACATGTAGATTAAGTAAATATATGTACATTGGAGGAAAATGGTCACATTTATAAACTATTCTATTAGAATCCTAGAGGTATGAAAGAACACTGTGGGAGTAGGGAGGAGAGAGCACCTGACAGCTTAAAGAAGTCAGGAAAGACTTCACAAAGGTGGTAGATTTTGAACTGGATTACAAAGGACGGATAGGAGTCTAAAGGGCAGAAAAAGGATAAGGAGGACATTTTTGGCAGAGGAAACAGCATTTACACTGGAATAGATCCTTCGGGGTGTGGCTCTTTGAGGAAAAATAACTTCCCTAGGTGGTTAGAAAGAGAATTGTGAGGAAGGTGAAGGAAGTGAGAATGGAGGGGTTAGAGGTGGCAGGGATGGCAGCTCCATGTAGCTAGTGGAGATAGTTACGGATGACATTGACATGATCCGCTAGAACTAAGGAGTCTTAGTTCTCTGATTGAAAACTGGCTAGCTTGGCACTGCAGTACTCTCCTTCAGGTCAAGACTTGAAAGGCCAGCCTCAGCTTTCACCTCCCAGTGATAGGGAGCAGTGGTTTTCCATTGAGAACTTCAAACTGTTGTTTTTGTTTTTCATAAACAAAATTGAGAGTAGGTAAATTTTATTATTATTGTTTAAACAGCTTTATTGAGGTGTAGTTAATTCACTTGAATAAGCTGTTCCTATTTAAAAAAAATATAGGGATGCCTGGGTGGCTCAGTTGGTTAAGCGGCTGCCTTTAGCTCAGGTCATGATCCTAGGCTTCAGGGATCGAGTCCTTCCTCGGGCTCCCTATTCAGCGGGGAGCCTGCTTCTCCCTCTGCCCCTCTCCCCTGCTCGTGCTTCTCTCTTTCTCTCAAAAATAAATAGAACCTTGAAAAAAGATGTACATGTCTGAACTTAACAAATTGTAATTTTTAATCAAATACATACATATATATATATACACAACTGTGACTCCCTCCCTCCAATCAAGATAATGAAAACATTCATCACCCCAAATGTTTCTTTGTGCCTTTTGGATGAATTTTTAAAAAATTTAACACAATATATTAAAATCAGTATGTATAAAATACAACTTTTTTAGGGAATTTAGTGATTGGTCATATTTTAAAATGCTTTCTATTATGAGGATTTAAAAACATAATACACAACTAGAGAGAAGAGTATAACAGACTTCTGTGTACCCTATCACCCAACTTCGATGTGTAATAAGCATTTTTAGTCTTATTATTGTAGTGCTTACACTTTTTGCTTTTTTACAAATGTAGTGCTTTCTTACAAAAGCCTGATTATATGAATTCTTCATTTTACAAATGAGGAAATGAAAACCTGGAGAAATTGAGTTACTCAAAGAATTTTTTAAATTATGGAAATGTGGGAGTTGATGGGGAAGAAAAACTGCCCTGTTTGCTAGACCCTTACTACTCAGAAGTGCTCTGGACTAGCAGTATGGCCATCACCTGGGAGCTTATTAGAATTGTACATTGTATGCCCCACTCTAGACCTACTGAATCAGAAATTGTATTTTAATAAGATTTCCAGGTGATCATACACACATTAGAGTTTGAGAAACACAATAGTAGGGCCAATTGCCTCTTTGGGCAACAATAAAACTTTGGAATTAAAAACCTTTCTAAAATCAAGGTTGGTAAAAGGAAAAAAAAATGGAACCCTGGCTTTAGTTACTGCTTAGTTTATGTTACTGAATGATGCCCTATCTAATACTCTGAAAAGTTAATCTTTTAGCTTTCTCTGTGTCTCATTTTCAATTTATAACAACAACAACAAAAAAGATTTTGAGGGTAAAATAACAAGTACCCTAGACTGTTGTAATTATCCGTTTATGCCTTTTGCCAGGATTATGTTTGGTCTGTGAAGAGGAAGTAGAACCTCACAGCATTTTTTTTTTTTATAGCCCCATAAGTTGATAAAACAAAGCAAAGCCCAGAATCTCTTTTATTCCCTGCTTCATTCCAAAGATCGTGAAGTTGGGCAACCAGAAGGCAGAATTAAACACTGTTCATTGTGTATACCAAGGGAGGACCTCATGTTGTGTTCAATCTAGCTGGCTAGGAAACCCTTCCATTAGCTTTTTCCTAATGTTTGCACTGAATGAGCCATTACATTTTGAAGGCAACACTGACTGAATTCAGTATTGATGCATTCACTTACCAACTTTTCTGCCTCTGGCAGAACAGTCTCTTTCTAATGGTAGTGTACAAACAGCAGTCACTGGCTTCATCCTCACTCTAAAGGAAGCCTTGTAATGTTGCTTCTGTTGCTATAGCCTTTATATGTACGGCCCCATTATAATTCTGTTCTTTGTGCCCACACTCCAGAAACATTTTCTAGATAATTCTTACTTGTTAATGGAAACCCTTTTGGTATGGTCCCAGGTAAAAGTTTTTGCAGGATTTAAATATGTTCTGGGGTGTATTGTGTTATAGTAAGATATTAATGTCTTAACTAAGAGGAAATATTAATGTTCTTTTGATTTGTAATGTTTTCACATATAGCACCTAGCTGTTGTATCTACACACCTTTCCAGAGAATTGTTTGGCAGCTGAAAAAATATTTAGATTCAGAATTTAGTAAAAGAGGTTTTACCGGTCCCTTTTACTGCTATTGTATTTTTTCTGATGAAAGCATATGCTCCAGGTTAACCAGTGAAATAAATGCTTCCAGTTTTACTAAATCCATGGGTCCTTAGAGCCCGGTGTGTACTCTGTCAAACAATCATATACAACATATAAACTGCAGTGATTCCAATGGTGCCTTATTGGATCTAAAGAAACCAATATATCTGATCCCATAGTATATTAACGGAGGGCTTTACCCAGTGAGATGATTCCACTGGCATTGACACTGTGAGACTGTGGACCATTAATAACAATACAATTTCCATTTTAATGCTAATGGAAAATCTAAAAATAAATTTTTAAAAATATAAAATAAATCTTTAATATATAAAGTCTCAAAGCGATTTAAAAAATGATTTGCTGAAGTGCTGTCACTTTTAAGCATTGTATTTGAACTTATGATATGAGAGATATAAAAACATGGTGGTTGTACATATAGTTAACAGTTGTTGAAAATTTACATCTTCACTATTTTGAACCTTTTTCGGTATGATAGACTAAGAGTCCTCTTGCATATTCTGGGTTGTCTCTACTTAATTTTAGCCTTTACTCTTAAGCTGTAAAGTCTAGCTTGTGCATTTCTACGTGTCTGTTTTCTTTTGTTTGTGGTTATACAATTAGTAATATGTAGTGAAAATGTGGTTAGTATGGGAATAGTTCAAATTAAAATTAGAAACTGGACTTGGCATGTATTCAATTCACTGCCTAGGGTTAAAGTCCAGAGCCACAGATAGTGGATCTTCACCTTTCTCTCCTGGTATTTTAGCTTTACTGATGATTTGAAACCATAGCAGTTAATATGCTTTAGCCTTTGCTTTTACAGATGAGAAATGGATCTTATACTTATATCACCAGGTTTCAAAACTATTTACACTAAGTGGGATGGTTTACTACCTCAGGGGTAGTGCATTAAGCCTATTGCTCTTGAGAATCCATTTTCATCTCTTCTCACCAATTGATGGGACAGATATGACAGGCCTTTAAAGTTGAGTGGAAATTTTCTGTGGGGCGGGCTGTTGTATTAAATTGTTCCTTACCACCACCATGGATGTTGTAAAGACTTGTGAGTGGGTAGCCTATGGCTAAAAAAAGAGATATATTGTCTGCAGTAGGGAGGCTGTAAGGTCTAATATATAGGGAATAGTTTTCTTCCTATCTGCTCACTATTTCCTTCTCCTTCTTTAAATCATAATTCGAGTCCCTCCACTCCAAAGAGGTTTTCTTGATTAACCAGCACCAGAAAATGTTAGCCAAGTTCTTAATTGTGTGTAATACTATGAGAGGCCATGTTTGAAGAGAAGTGTATAGTCATTAGACATATAATTCCTAATTTGCACCAATATATTCTTATATTTAGGTTTACCATATTTCAAAGTTCAGGTTTCATGTTTTTATGTTGACTGTTATTTACAAGGAACATGGATTACCTAATTAATACGGTAACTACCCCAGGATAATTCTTATTTGAAAACACACTGTTGCCATTATGCTAACGACGACTCGTTTGTCTCTTTTTTTGTTCATTTTCTTAATCAATAGAATTATAACCTAGTGACTAAGAAAAATGTTATAAGATGTTAATATATAATGTCAAAAGAAAAGACACATAAAATAAGCTTTGAAATTAACCACTACTTTAGAAAGCCTTGGTTCTATTTTAAGGACTTACTTAGAATAAAAGGTAGAGTTTTGATATGTGGCAGAAGTTTCCAGTAACATTTAAATTACTAATCAATAAGTATTTTTTAATGAGTGCTCCTTCAACCTGCTGGAATTAGTTATATGCTCTAAATAACACAATAAAGAGACAAGAATTCTTTCTGCCTCAACCTTTCTCTTATTGAACTCACTTTAGTTTTCAAAATGTCCTCCTCAATTAGAATTTTTTAACAGTTCATGGATTTGGTCTCTGAGTTACTTTACCTCTACTGAAGGTGAGTTATTTAATTCTTAGAAAATCAGATCAACACACTTAACCATGTTTGTAAAGATCAGGAATTCTTAGGGAGAATTTAATAAACTTTCCTCTCCAGCTGTACTTATGATCACAAGCAAAACATTAACATAACAACAGCAATAATTTTTTTTCTCAAATCAAGAAATACTCTTCTAGAATATGCATCCAAGGCACGAGGTAACTTTTATTTATCACAGACTCTGAGAGAAATAGCAACTGATTTTACTTTTGTTGCCCCTACTGCTGGTTCACAGATTTCTATGTGACTTTGCACAATATATTTCTGGGGAACAAAGTTCATTGTAGTCTAAATGCAAACATATGTTTCTGTATATTAAGCAAGTATTTTAATACATTATTATTACTTGAGCTAATAACAAATAGTCATCTGTCAGTGAACTAAAAAGGTACAAAGTTCACAGTAATTCTTAGATAGCTTAGTAATTACCCAGACAGCTTGTTAGAAAAGCTGTTTAAATCTAGGATTATGAAATACACTGATGGCTATTTTACTCCCATGGAGTTTCAAAAGATTGTTAGTACATTTGTCTATAATTATACACAAGTTCTCAGAGTCTTCATTAATGAAATTTATATTCTAAACCGGCGTTGATATTCCTTATAAATTTTACTGACTTCTTGCTAAACCCATACTTTTCTGTTTTTTACTCCTCTTACTCCCCTCTCCCTATTTCTTGGGGGGAAAAAAGTCACAAAACAACATGGTGATCATTAATATTTGATTTGTTTTTCAACAAATATTTGCCAAATAAATTTCTTTGGGTCCTGGCAACTTCTTGAGGGAAGAGGATGTGAAAAGGTGGAAGAGAAAAGAAATTAACTCCACAAAAACAGAAACTTTAATATGTTTTTTTCATTTTCTAATTATTGTTCCTCTATATCATGCCTTTATGTGTTCCTGCCAACACATATACATGAATTTACCATAGCAGCTGTGGTAGTTAATGGACTCTTAAAAGTCACGTTTGGATATAACTAAACAAATATGTATTCGTTCCCTTCTAATGAAATTACCCTTAACTGCCATCTTAAAGACAAAGCCAGCTCCCAATTTGTTTAACTAGATTATTTTAAATAACATATACATATATGTTGCTTTAGTTTTAACTTTTTAAAAAGACTATTAGAACAAACTTTACTCTTCTAAGGTTTTATTTCCATTCTTAAAAATACTTAATTCGATATATTTACATTTAGCTTTTTTATTTCCTAAGGTATTTGCAGTTATTTATCTGTTCTTTAGTAACCCGAAAATGCCTGCCCATCGCCATTCTGATACTAAATCACCATTTAGCTCCAACTTAAGTGTTTCAATTATGACTTTGTTCCTTTTCATTTTAAAGTGATACATTTTAGATCATGAGACAAAATTTAGATGACCCGAAGTGACATTACTTAAGGAAGCAAAAGAGTCTTTTCTGCTTTAGGAAGGGTTTGTCTACACTTAAATGTGAATTGTTTCCCCTCTATAATAATTGTTTCACAACCTACGATCTGTGTTCCTTACTGACTCACCCTGAAGTGTTACATGTAGGCAACATTTTCTTTTCCTAGTCATGGATATAATTAGATGAAGACATGTAGAGTAGACTGAGTATTAGTAGATAATTCTCAGTTTTGAAAGGCATATGTAATCAAGTTTATAGAATGGGATAAAAATGTCATGATGAAGAATTTAGTAATTTTCTATGTGTTTATAACATCTTTTACCCACAGAACTGAGTTTTCACATCCTTTTAAATCAGAACTGTACTCATTAAATTTAATTCTAATTTTTGTCACTATATTTTCTAGGATATACCCATTTAGTATATTTTCCTGATTCCTTCTTGGGAGGTAAAACTTCGCAAATCAAGTAACTCCATTGTTTCAGTCATATTTATTATTGTTGTCATTATTAGCTCCAATTATTGCTATGATAATTAATAACAATTATAGTGTTAAATGCTGCAAGATATTTGAGGTTAAAGCTGCAATAATAGACCACCAGATCTTAACAACATAGTATTTGGTTTCTGTGTTAACTATGGGCTCAGTGATGCTTACTGATTGAGCTGTTCCACTTCAAAGAAACATCACAGAAATTTATACTGAAAAGATAAATAAGGGTGTGATGCCAGTAAAAGAGCTTAGATGTGTAGATAATGAGAAAAAGCCAAACTAGGCTAGTTACAGATTCCTGTCTCAAATTCCTCGCAGAATGAAGTAGAGTATCAATAGTTATTTAGGCAAGTACTTTGGTGGTATATATATTCCACTAAGAAACTCTTGGGAAGTCTTATATTGTAATGTCGATCCAGAAAGCACTTCTGTCACGTATTAGTCTTATAACTCTAAATTCTGTGTCTCATAGTAAAGTATTATGCCAATAAAAAGTGTTTTATTATTTTACCTACTCAATACCTTACTACGTAGAAAACCCTAGAAATGAACATACCTGTTATTCCTAAACACAAATCTGTTAACCAGCACCATCCCAGCACCTCAGTGAAACAAACTGGTTGGAATGGCTACTGCTAGTGGAGAAAATGGTTCTCTCGAGGGAAATTTTTTCCTGGTTTCATGGGGTGTTTACTAACAGTAATCATTTCAACATGTATGTTGTATCCTTTCTTTCATTTAAGGGTTTTAGCAGGAACACTAATCTGAGCACTAAGAATTAATTTAGGCTTTCAATGAGTATTTGTTGAATTGAATTTACACAGCTCCTTCTATTTCCTTATGAGCTAGATAAAATGCGTTTTGTATATATTAATATTAGATTAATATGAACAATAAAATACCTTGAACGTGCTTTTGATTTTAAAGTACCTCTCTGTTTGCCAACATTTTTTCTGGGCTTCAGGCTGCTGAATTAGGCTGTTGTGTCTTCAGTCTGCAAAATTCCATTGGTGTATCTGTCTATATGAGATACGACACTTTATTCTAGCGTAGGAAAAATTTTCAAGTCATTCTACTGCTTTTCTTGCCTACAACTCTGCTTCCCTTTATTTTATGCAGCTTTGCGAATGATGGGGTAAAAGGATTTCCTTTGAAAATTAGTGTATGATTTCAGTGTTTTGATATATATCTTACCATAATTTTCTCTACTATTAACAAAAGACCATAAAAAACAATAAACATGTAAGAAAATGCTGTTCCTGATGAAGGTTTGTTGCAGAAATTTCTCTTCTTCCTCTCATGATAAAATTAGTGATATATGCTATTGTGTAGTATGTTTTCTCACATTCTGTCTCTATGTTTGAAACTGGTAAATTCTCCAGCATTTCCCCTCATAGCTTACATGTGCTTTTTGAAACCACCTTTTCTGTACTCCCGTATCCTCAGGTTTTTGTTGTTGTTGTTGTTTTTTAATTTTTCTCTTCTCTTCTCACTTACCATTTGTCTGTCTATACATATGTATAACATGTACATAGGGACATATATGTGCATATTCTGAATATTTTTTTCTGAACTGTATGTAAGTTATTGACACGATGCACTGTTAACACTAAAAACTTCAGTGAATATTTTGTAAAGACAAAGATGCTCTAATCAGGAAATTAACAATGATATAATATATAACCTATAGACCTTATTCAAATTTCATCAGTTTTCCCATTTAACATCTTTTATAGCAAAAGGAAAAAAAATTACTGTCCAGGTTTCAAAGTAAGAACATGAATTACATTTTGTGTCTCTTTCATCCTTTAATCTGGAACAATTCCTTAATCTTTGCTTTTCATGACATTGACATTTTTTAAGAATATAGGCCATTTATTTTGGAGGATATTCTTTCAGTTCAGGATTTTTTGATGTTTCCTTATAAATAGATTATTATACATTTTTGGCAGGAACATCACAGGGGTGGTGTTTTATACTCAATGATTAGATCAAGAGACACATGGTGTCTCTGTCACATTATTAGTGATAATAACTTTGATCATTACCTTCAGACTTTTATTTATTTAATTTTTACAGGTTTATTGAAGTATAATTGACATAAAATAAACTGCACACATTTACGTGCAGATTTTAATGTAACTGATGAGTAAAGTTAATGACCTTAGAGGGAAGCCTTACAAATTCTCTGAATTACAGGAACTTTATGAAATGTCAGGGCCATGTGCTGGCCTGATTTGTCAACAAAGTCAGTGTAAGTTGTACATGTTATGAGGGGATAAGTAGTATGTAAAAGAAGAATGGATTGACTTTGGAGTTTTTATCTAGATTGAGTATTGGACATCTTTGTTGTGACCTATGGCCTTTAAAATGTAGCCTGTTCATCTCCTGCTGCATTTGCTATCACGAGTTATATTAGTACTCCACTCTCAGATCAGTCTTAAGGATTAAAAAAAGCTATTACAGGTGGTAAAGACTGAATTGGTCATAGACTATATATTGTTAATCAATTTATAAATTAAGTTATAATTTATAAATACAGATTTCATTCAATATTAGATAGCTAAAAATTAAGATTCCTTGGTCTGTATATTTCTTAACTGACTGAACCACCCGGGTGCCCTTGTATATTTCTTGTAAGAGTTCATAAAAATCAGAATTTCAGAATAGGAAGAGATCTTAACCATCACAATCTAGAGCTTTCCAAGCAGTATGAGATAATGAGCCTCTTAGTCTCTGAGCAACTGGGCTGGCCCTGGGATACCTAGAGCCCTGTGCTGGTTGCTTAAGTCTGCAAGCAGTCTTTTTTATTCTAGTGCGCTTTATAAATGTTACCATTTTCTATGGACACCATGACATGAAGGGATAAGGAGGCACTGACTTTGTCCAGTAGCTCATTTAGTCTTTTAATCTTCTCTCCTGTATCTCTGGTAAATGATCGTTGATCCTAGCCATTTATTCAAAAAATACTTCAAACCACTTTGTGTGCCAGGCACTGTGCTAGATGTAAGAAATACAGCAATGAATAAGACAGAAAAGTTGCTACATTCTGAGCTTTTACATTTTGTTGGAGAAATAGACAAGCAAGTAAATGAATAATGGAGCATGGTAATTTAAGATTGAATAAAGTGCTGTGGATGAAATGAACAGGAGGATGAAAGATATTAGAGAACTTCTGAGGGATTGTTTAAAGAAGACATTTTTGAAGAAACATTATTTAACTGAGACTGGTAAGGTTAGAATGAGCAGGCTTCAGAAGATCTGGAAGAAGAATATTCCAAGAAGAGGGACTCACAAGTACATAAGGCCTGAGTATAGGAAAGGACTCACTGTTTTTGAGGGACAGAATGGGTGCAAGGGTGGCTGGAGCATAGTGTGTGAAGAAGGGAGAATGGTATGAGATGAGGCTGGGGTTATGAGGAGCCAGCTCACACAGAGTCTTCTGGGCACAATTTGGATTTTATTCTAAAGAGCAGTGGGAAGCCTATGGAGGTTTGAAGGCATATCCTTTGTTAAGATTCTTAACCTCTCTAAACCCAGGTTCCTAATCTAAAGGGAATTAATTGTGTGTTACCTACCTCATAGGACTGTTGTGAGGCCTGTATGAGTGAACTCCTGTATCAGCGCCTCGTTAGCCTTTAATACTCTGTTGTTATTAGAAATATGTTTTCTGTTCTAGGGTAGTAACAGTTCATCAGTCTACTCCCATTATTAAATATTCTTCAGGACTATAGTTCTGTGCTTTTCCAGTCAAGTTTTTGGTTATTAATTTAATTTCCTAAGTACCTCAACACTAGGAGATGAATGAGATTCTCTGAGTAAGATATATAAGTATTTATGTTAACAAAAAGAGACATCTCCTTTTTTAATAAATCAATACATTTCTATTCTGGTTTATATATGTGGTTTATGAATTGAGTTATTAAATCTCATCTCTGGGTATATGGAATAAAGTCCACTTATAGATCAAGTGTAGATAGAATTTAGATAGAAAGTCTATTTTTTGGACCTTGAAGACAAAGTAGGTGATTCTGGATGGTGGTAAATCACTAAATACCTATAGTATTTACTTTCAAACCCTTTGTTGTTAGTCTACAATTTTAACGTTTTTCTAGTGGAAAAAAATGCTATGTGGTAGAATAATGTGGAACTGACAGTATCTATAATGTTGCTTACCAGAATCCTAAGTAGTACCCTTAATTTTCTTTCTACAACTTTAGAGTCTAATTTCATTATTCATACTAGGTCAAGTCACCTCAAACACTGACTTAGCCAATCCTAAACCATTAGTCCTGAGGGAAATAAAGGACTAGGTTCTTGCAAGTCTCTGATGTTAACATTTTTTAATCGATCAACGCATAACCTTGTTTTATATGTATTTCTGTTTAAAAAGACCCTTATTAAATATATATCGTTGATTCATTAACATTGAACTCATGGCCAACAGCACTATAGCTCACAACTGAATGAAACCTTTTAACATACTTACTTTCTCTGTAAGGCACATCCCATTCTTCTTGCATTTAGGAGCACTAGACAGCACTTCAACACTATGCTTGGGGGACCATTTTATACAGCAGAATCCCCAACAAAGAGCATAAAAGTGTGAAAAACATGACACTAGGTAGACTGCAGAAAGGATACTTGTTTACAGTATGAAAACAAACAAGAAGGAGGAGCCTTGCCCTGTTCAACCTCAGCTGGGAACATGCACATCTGGTAACCCAGTATTTTCTCTACTCTGCTCAAGTATGTATCTGCAAATGACCACTAAAGTACCTGAGTATTGATTTTGGGATTACAAATAAATGTTCGTGAGTAGGTGAATTCACAAATGCAGATTCACTGTAATTGTTTAATTTTGGGAAACAGTTTTTTTAAAAATTTATTTTTACAGGGGAGATATAAAATAGATCAATATTTGATTAGTTATTCTTACACTACTTTCTATCTTGATACTGATTTTTTGGGACCAAATAATTCTGTGGTTGTGGCCATTTTCACTGTAGTCACTTGGTTCTCTTTGTGACTCTATTGCAACTATACTTCTGAGGATAGTCTAGGTTCTTTATGTTCCTGAAGACAATACTATCAGTGTAAACAAACAAAAAAGGACAAGTAAACTTTAGAACTTAGAAGAGAGAATAGAATATCTGTGACCTCAGAGTATGGAAAGATTGCTTAGAACACAAAAATTACAAATCATAAATCAAACAATTGGTATGTTATCAAGTTACATTCAGTTACATTAAAATGAAGAATTTTGGTCCTCAATATAAACCATGAAGAAAATGAAAGTATAAACTACAGACTGGGAGAAGATACTGCAGTGTAAATCACTGATAAGTAATTAATATTAGGATTTATAAAGAAGCTATATATTATTAAGAAAAAGACAATGTAATATGGGTTGCCTGGGTGGCTCAGTTGGTTAAGCATCTGCCTTTGGCTCAGGTCATGATCCCAGATCAAGTCCCACATCGGGCTTCTGGCTCAGCAGGGAATGTGCTTCTCCCTCTGCCTTTTGCTCCCTCAGCTTGTGCTCTCTCTTGCTCTCTCTCTCTGACAAATAAATAAAATTAAAAAAAAAAAAAGAAAAGAAAAAGACAATGTAATAGAGAAATGGACAACAGACTTGGTTGCTTTACGAAAGAAGAATTATAGAGAATATGATCAGTTCTGCTGTAACGCTTGTTTTGAAAATATGGAAGTGTTGCAATGTGATTGATGTATTAGGGAATAATTTGGGCATAATGCAGATTTTGCATTTGCTTATGTGTGATTTTGTCCTTGAGAAACACTGGGTGAATGCAAAAAACTACGCCCATCTGAGATGAGCTGCATAGGAATATGCAAAATACACCTGAGACATCTTTCAGGTACCTCAATTCAATGAGTGTGGTATGAGCCGCCCCCAACCCATCCACATCTAGTATTAGAATTTTCTGTCTGATTTCAGATAACCCTCCTTCCACCACTTTATGGTAGCTCACAATCTTTGCAACATCCACCTGTTTAAGCAAACTTCAGGTCTGTTTCAAAGTGATATGCTCTGTTTATTGTATTACATATGTATTTCTTAATCATTTAACATGTATAAAACTGGGCTATCTTTATTAGATTCCTACTTTTTTATTAATATGTATCACTGACCCCTCTTTTCCCATAAGCTCTGTGGTGTTTACGGCACCATTTTTTTGTAAAGCTCAGTGATTTTAGGGGTGCATATGTTGCACTATAGCCGAACTGACGGTACATCCTGTGTGATTTATGTTCAAAGACATGTAAAACTGAACTTGTGTATGAATGTGGTGAAACTCTAAAGGGGATGAAGGGAGGGGTACAGAGATGGGATTGGGGAGTGGTGCACAGAGTTCTTTCAAAGATTATGTTAGGGGTGCTTGGGAGGCTCAGTTGGTTAAGCCTCTGCCTTCAACTCAGGTCATGATCCCGGAGTCCTGGGATTGAGCCCCAGGTTGGGCTCCCTGCTCAGTGGAGAGTCTGCTTCTCCCTCTCCCTCTGCCCCTCATCCTGCTTGTGCGTGCTCTCTCTCTCTCTCAAATAAGTAAATAAAATCTTTTTTAAAAAAAGATTGTTAGATTGTTTCTTCAACTGGATAGTAGGTACAGTGGGGTGGGTGATGGTTGCTTATTATTTTTATGCTATACATGTACTTCATTGAAATATAATTCACATACCATGCAATTCATTTCAAGTATACAATTCATTGGTTTCCAGTATATCCTCAGAATTGTGCAACCATCACCACAATTTTAGAGCACCTTTATCACCCCCCAAAAACCATATACTTATTAGCAGTTACTCTTCATTTTCCCCCACAACCCCAACCCTAGGCCACCACTAATGTCCTTTCCATTTCTTTGAATTTGCTTGTTTTGCACATTGCACATAAATGGAATCATACAATATGCGGTCTTTTGTGACTGGCTTCTTTCATTTAGCAGAATGTTTTGAAGATTCATTCATGTTGTCATGTGTATCAGTGCTTTCTTTCTATGGCTGAATAATATTCCATTGTATGGATATAGGATATTTTACTTATCTACTCATCAGTTGATGGATATTTAGTTTGTTTCCTCTTTTTGGCTATTATAATAATGCTGCTATGAACATTTGTATATAAGATTTCATATGGACATAATGTTTTTATTTCTCATGAGTATATACCTATGAGTGGAATTGATGGGTAACTTTATGTTTAACCTTTTGAGGACTGCCAGACTGTTTTGCATAGCACCCTCCTACATTCCCACTAGCGGTATACCAT
Organism: Ursus americanus; assembly: GCF_024610735.1. Taxonomy (NCBI): domain Eukaryota; kingdom Metazoa; phylum Chordata; class Mammalia; order Carnivora; family Ursidae; genus Ursus; species Ursus americanus. The sequence continues at coordinate 9,456,791 of NC_142144.1, read as the reverse complement.
ATGTAGACTTTATATGTGTATGTGTTTTTTTAAAAATATCTACTCAATACATTTTAATACTTTTCAGAAAAGATAGTAGGGACAGTTGAAGTGAGTTGCTATCTTTTTGTCTGTAAGTACAGAAATAGATACTGGGGTGAGAGACTCTCCAAAGGTAGGGATTCTATCAGATGATAACATTTAGTTCAACATTTGGAGCTCTGGATCACTGGCTATTTGTAGAACCCTGGGTTAATTTGTGGAGTAAGAAAACTTTGTCTTCAGCAGACTTCCCATAATTTCTTCTAAATCTTTCCTCATTTATTTTCTTTCCTTCTAGGTACTTCCTGATTTTATATCATCCCTCTGAAGGCCTACTTGTACAGATTCCTAAATGACCCCTCCCTTCTCTTTGCTTTTATAAAACTTCATTTTCTCAGTGTTTGTCTCTCAGAGGCAAGTATTCTGTGCTAACTTACCAATGACTGATGTTATGTTAATGTTTTATAATTTTCAAAGGATTTCCAATTTAAAAGATAATGCTGCATATATATATTCAAAAGAATATATTCAAAAGAATATATTTTATGATGTCATGTTAAGCTTTCAGGGCAGGAGTGTGCAGATGTGTGTGTGTACATATGTGGGGATAAATAGCTCTTTATAGTACCCAGTAAACCATGCATGTAGTTCTCTGTTCCTGATGAGGTCTTTTCACACAACTTCATTCTGTCTATGCCTGACTCTACTTCTACGTGCCTTTTGTATTAAGTAGGCCTTTTTGGCCAGTTTTCAGTGATCTCAGACTATAGTGGACTTTTGGATATTTTTATATATATAGTTACTCAGCGTCTTTTAAATATCTGTCCTCTATTGGGGAAAACGCTACTTTTAGTTCTGTGTCCCCAAGCCAGAAAATTTCCTCATCTTTTTTGAAGCCAGAGCTCAGGCATCTGATCCAGACCCAGCCAACTAGATGTACTCATTTGAATTCAGAAGAGAAAAGTGTGAAGAAGATGGTACAGTATGGAATCTGTTCTTAATAGAGCTGGCAGAGCTGGCATGGATATTGGCTTTCATGGGTGGCAAATGGTGGGGCTCTTACTGCACCTTTACCTCTCAAGATATGAGGCGTTGTTTCAGTGCCTAGTGGCAGTCTTGCATGAGGATTTGGGTGTTATTGCAAGTCACATAGGCATAGGCCCTCTAGAAAATTCTAAACGCTCTGTAATATCTTTCAGAAATACCTCTTCTACTTAAACTAGCTAGAATTGTCTTTATCTCTTTCTTGATTCCTTAGACTCTTTCTTAACTGATGGTTAAATCTGTATTTGGATGATGAACATGAGGTCCAGATCTTGCTTGGCTGGAGACAGAAGGTTTTCCTAGTAGCTTCTTAATTGGCCTATAAGAAAATATGTATGTTTAATGAACTATTGAAAGCATGCAGAAAGTTAGTGACTAATAAATAACCATGTACCTACATCCAGCTCCATCAAGTATATACATTTAGCTACATTTGCTTCAGATCTTTTAAAGGAGTAAGACATTACAGATGTGGTCTACTTACTTGACTCTTCATTGACTAGGTTTGCTTTGTTATTTACCATCTACAAACTTGAGTTTCACGTTCTCTTTGTTTTTTTTTTTTTTTTTAAAGATTTTATTTATTTATTCGACAGAGAGAGACAGCCAGCGAGAGAGGGAACACAAGCAGGGGGAGTGGGAGAGGAAGAAGCAGGCTCATAACCGAAGAGCCTGATGTGGGACTCGATCCCGTAACGCCGGGATCACGCCCTGAGCCGAAGGCAGATGATTAACTGCTGTGCCACCCAGGCGCCCCTCTTTGTATTATTTTATTGGGTATCAACGTGGTATCTTACCAGAGTGGGTATGTTACCAGAGTCCAAAGTTATTTAGCCTTTTACCTTTCTGATCAATACAAGGACTCGAAGGCTTTCAGTCATCCCTCCTGCCCGTCTTACACATAGGTGTAGGTTGCAAGTAATAAAGACCCCAGGTACTGTTATTTAAGCAAATCAAGATTTCTTTTTGTTATAAGAGGCTCGGACTAATATAATTTGGTCAGCAACTCATTAATGTTGGGACCATTGTCTCTGCAGTTTTCATGGCCAGTGAGAGCCCTTCAGTCTGTCTTCTGTGTCATTTTGACACATCTTTATTATTCCCTGAGCCATTCCTTACATTCTGGTCCATCGAGATGTTCCAAGCTCATCTTATATTTTCCTTGCCCCAGCCTTGGAATCAGCCATATTCTCTAAGTATCCCTGGTTCATTTTAGTGGAGAATGGCATTTAGAAACCAAGATTTATGTACAAGGTACGTTCACTGCTATTGGATATTGCTGCTTCTGGGTCTCCCCAGTGAAAAACATCTAGAGAATTACCCCCCCACCCATATACACACAACACATACATATACATACACACACAGTCAGAACAAATTTAAATCAATATCATATCTGTTTATCTAGAAAACCATTAATCCGTTTCAACACCACAGAGTTCATTCTAATTTTCTCCTGTTTCATGTTTGTAGCTTCCTTTTTTGCTAGTGTGAAACCTGGTTTCCATTAACTTAATATATTTAATTATTAGATCAGTTCTCCCCTATTATAACTAACCTCCTGTCACTGCTTGCCTCTCCTTTCTAGTCTTATGTCCTCACCATCTTCTTACCCTTCTTAGGCTCCGGTACCATAGGATGGTTAAATCCTCCTCTTCCCCTTCTGCACCCCCTTCCACCGCAACCAGTGAATATTCTCTTCACCCTGAGCACCCGCTTCCCACAGCCCAGTAGGCCACCATTGGTAATTATACAGATACTCCCCCAAACCCCCTTTGGTAACTGCCAACCCTGCATTGGGTGTGCTTCCTTCTCTGCCTCCCTTCAGACATCTGCCTTGCTTAGCACTACCTGAAACCTTTGTACTGAATTAAATAAATCCTTCCTTCCTTCATCTTCTCCTCCCTTCCCTCTTCCTTCCCTCCCTTCTGTTTCATAGACACAGGTCTTCCTATCTTCAAGGATATCACTGAGGATATTTTAGATTTTCTTTTCTTTTTTTGTCTGCTATATGTATTATCTCTTTTTCCTCTGAATTTATGTATATTTTTCTGTTCATTTTGGTCTAGCTTTCATGTTAGATACATTTCCTCAAATGTCTGGTGATCTTTATCTGCTTATTCATTTAGTCCTATGGCTTTAAATATTAATATGCTGATGTTTCCCAAAATTATATTGCCAATCTGATCCTCTCCCCTGAATTCTGGGCTCATCCAGTTTCCTGCTTAGTATCTCTGCTTGGATATCTAATAAACATCAAAAATCAGCATATTCAAAATGGGATTCTTGATTTGCTCTGTAAACTTTCCCTTCCTCATTTTAGTAAAGGCCAACTTCACTCATCTAGTAGCTCAGGCCAGAAGCCTTGGAGTCACCTATGATTTTTCTTTTTCTCTTATAGTCAGTATTCACTCCATCAGCAAGATCACTTGTTTTTTAAAAAATAATCAGAATCTGAAAGGTCAAGAAGCAAAGACATCCCAGTAGCAATGTGTACAACTAGTACCCATTTCTCAGTCTGTAATACCATTCCCTACTAAAAACCAAGCACCTTGGAGAACTGGATGATTCTAGGGCTGGGGCAGGGTAGGTATAAGATGATCCTGGAGTGTCTTGTTATGCCAAGATGTATGAAAGTGCCGAAAAAGATGATGGGGACATGTCACAGGACATAGCCAGTTTGAAGAGTTTCCACTTGCCGAATCTGGGACAGTTTGAGCTCCAAAATAGTTAAAAACAGAAATGAATTATAAACCATTGGAAAAAATAAGAATTCACGAATTCTTATCAGGGACAGATAGATAAATAAATGGGTGAAGAGGGAGAGCTCTTAAAATCAAATGGAGAGACCAGCTGGTAAGTGTGGAAAGTCTGCCAGAGTTGGAAAATCATCTTTTCATAATCTTTATAGTTAAGATTGGATCAGGCAAGAATCATCAACAAATTTTAATATGGGGGAAATTTTGTTTAGGAATAGAATATTTGTGTGTTCTTAAAGTGTCTCCCCAGAGATTGAATGACAAGGGGAAAAGGTAACATTAATAGCACAGCGTAGAAATTAGACAATACCTTGACCAGGTGATCAAATTAACAGCATCAGTAAGGGACAGATGGACATTCTGTGCCTCCAGATGTGATACCCTGAGAAGATTACAACATCACCTGTGTATCGCTGAGAATACATAATCTAATCATGAGGAAATGTCAGACAGACCCTAAATGAGAAACATTCTAATTGTAAAATAGGGGGAGAGGACTTTATTCTTCAAAAATATCAGTGTCATAGATGTTCTGGAAATGTTCCAGATTAAAGGAGCCTAAAGAGATTGGTAGCTAAATGCAGTGTCCAATCCTAGACTGGATCCCGAGATGTAAAGGATAAAATGCTAGGACATTATTGGGTCAACTGACAAAATTGGAGTATAAACAGTAGAGTAGATAAAAGTATTATATCATGTTAAGTTTACTGAAGTTGATTACTATGATTATGTAAGAGAATATTGCATTTTTAGGAAATACTGAAGTGTTTAGGGGAAAAGGACCATGATGTATGTAACTTACACTCAAGTGGTTTGAAAAAGAAATTTTGTGTATATGAACGTGTGCGTCTGTGTGCCTGCACATGCATGCACTTGATAGAGAGGATAGGTAAATAGCGGAATCTGGTAATGGATGTATGAGTGCTCTTTGTACTATTTTTAGGTTTGCTACCTTTTTATAAGTTTGAAATTATTAAAAGCAAAAACAAAAGCATAACCCAAACCTCATTCCTTCTCACTTCTTCCTCCTTTTGTCAAGCAACCTTTATGTCTTGCTTGGACTACTCCAATGGCCTTCCAGCCGATCTCTCTGCTTCCATCCATGCTGCCCTACAGTCATTTCTTTACACAACCGGCAAAGTGATTCTTTCAAAACATAAATCAGATACTATCACTCTGCTTCTCGTGGCTTACCATTTTACCTGAAATAAAAATTTAGTCCATAACTAGAGTCTTCAAGGCATGTGTGCTGGGGCCCACTTCAACCTCTCTGATATTACCCCCCATCAGTCTGTGCCACTCATTTTGCTCCAGAGGAACTGGCCTCTTTGTGTTCCTCCAGTAGACCAAATGTACTCTTCTTTCAGGGATTTTATACTTGCTCTTCTCTCTGCGTGAGGCACTCTTTGCCCAAATATCTGAGTGGTTCCCACCCTTCCTTCTGGCCTTTGCTGGAATCTATCCTCATCAGAGACTCTCTCCCTGACCTTCCGAGTTAAAACAACATTCCTCCTTCTCCCTACCCATTACACTTTATCCTCCATCCCTGCTTTATTTCTACTTCTGTTCTACATGCTGCATTTGTTTATTGTCTATATTCTTTTTAGAATATAAGCTCCTTGAGAGAGGGGCTTTGTTTTGTTCATTACTGTATCCCAGTGCTTAGAACAGTGCCTGGCACATAGTAGGCTCTCAGTAAATGCTTGAGAATGGAAGAATAAGCTTCCAGGCACTTAAAAGCTGATTGAAAACTGTGTGTGAGTGGAGCATCTTGGTTTTGGTAGTCTTCACTAGGGTGATGGGTTTGGTGTGGGACATCCTGCTGTTAGATCTGTGTCTCTTAGGTCGGTCAGTTCCCCTGAGAGATTTGCACGAATTCCTAGCTGGAAAGGAAGAGAAGAAGGTGGGGGTGGTCTGTAGGTCTGGCTCCTGATGTTCTGGGAATGAACTGGGGCTCTTTCTTGTCTGTTCTCATGCTCTTTGTTCTTGGAGATTTGTGTGCTCCCACTCCCCCTTTATTGTCCTTGTGGTAGGGTTTCAGTTAGGAGTGGAGGCAAATAAGTGTGTTCATTTCATCAATCCAATTGGTTCTTTCAATAGAGGTCAGGCCTCTTATATCACAACTAAGAGGACTTCTGCTTGTTCCTGTATGACATTAGGAAACTACAGTTGACTTGGGAGCTAACATTAAGTCATGCCTGTCGATTGAAAGGAGAACTTTTCAAATTAGAGTGTTTTAGCCACTAGCCACTCGTGGTGATTGAGGACTTAAACTGCGGCTTGTTTGAATTGAGGTGTGCTGTGAGTGTAAAATACACACCAAGTTTCAAAGACTGAAAACAGTGTAAAATATCTCGTGAGTAGTTTTAAAACATTGACTACATGTTGAAATGATAATATTTTGGATATATTGAATTTATATGTTATTCAGATTAATTTTATCTGTTTCTTTTTGCTTTTTAAAATTTCACTACTAGAAATTTAAGATGACCTTTATGGATTGCATTGTCATTCTTTTGGACGGTGCTGCTGTAGAGACCAACAACTAAGGCAAACAATACCTGTCAGTAGTGGTCCTGGATCCTAGAGAGCCATGAAAGGATCAAAATTAGCAAATAGAATTTGTCCCCCTAGAATGGATACTTTGACCTTTGACTTTGCTGTTATTGTACTTCTGTATACTTTAGAAAGAGCTATTGCCCTTGTTAGCTTTTAACTTTATATAGATTTGAACTTGCCAGTTTGGTCCATCACCTTTTTTTGAATGCTAAATTGCTAGTAAAACTCTAGAGCAGAAGAGAATAGATCCACATTTTCTCAAACTGTACTGTTCTATTTAAGAGTAGTGCTGTAACCTAGATACACTTGGCTCCCAGGATTTTTAGTCCTATGGAGTAATTCCAGAGGGCATGAATAGTCTGAAAATGTTCTTCTTTCACAAATATAGGCACTTCTTCTAATTGCCTGAAAATAACCTATAGAAAGACCTACCAGCTGAAACAGAAATGGAGACTACTCCCTTTTGAGTGCCCAATGAATAATATTCATGATTATTGACTAGTAGTGGATCAATTTGGCCTTAAAGCCCAATTGATCACACTAGTATTCTTATAGCTATATTGGACTTTTACTTCTCCACAGAGGCACAGATTATAGTCCGTTTGGCATTCATTTTTAATTTTATGAAGAGTGTTTCAAATTAAAACCTCCTATCAGATCACTCTCCCTCCTCTGAGACATTAATGTGGTCCTTATATAATTAAGCCATCCACCATTCAAGCCGATTAACAACTTCCACAATAGGAATTTGAGGTTGAAAACACTATTCCCAATTGCCATTCTTCAGCCTGAAGAATTAGGGAATTACAGCCCCTCGTTTCTCACTCATCTTTTATCAGAATGCTGAAAGATAAAATCATTCTCATTTCTCAGTTCCATTCCTTTTTCTTTACTTGTGTGCTTAGGAAGATAATTTTTCCTCAAGACCTGAAGAATTATGTCTATTTTTTTTTCTAAAGGTTGAAAGATATTGGAGTAGGTAGCCAGATTTTATGTCCCCCAGGCTAGCTTTCTGGGTCAATCCATTTTCAAAAGAATCTTTTTCAAGTAGTTAGCAGATAATTTTAATATAAAAGTATTCCTCTTTCACAGTTGAGAAAGTTCTGTAGCCTCTTCTCTATCCTTTCCATAGTCTCCCTCTTCAGAGAGCATATTTCATTTCATCTTTCTGTTTTTAATTTTTCTGCTAGTTGCCCACCCGAAATTTAAATTGTATTTTTAAACTAAGCATGTACTTTTTTCATGATGAACTATTTGGTTTATTTATAATATCTCCTACCTCCTTTTCTCCTCTACTCTCCAGTTTTCTAAGTTATAGTATTATTTTTAGTTCTGCTACAGGTTCTTTTTCCACCATGAGTAATCTATTCTCTAACTTTGATTCCATCAACATCAGGTTGTATTTCTTGACTTTTATTATGTAAGGTGAGAAAGTTAGTATCCCCTCCTCTGTTATACTTTTAATTTTACATTTTAATTTTTGGAGAACAGTTGTCTGGCTTTATCCCAGGGGCAAATGATGTTCTTTGCAATGGCTGAGTATGTGTATGGAAACTGGGGAGGGACCAGATGGCCCAGGTGTTTCTCACACCTTCCTTTAATTTACTTCCCCTTCTCCCATTGCTGTTCTCTGTCCAAGCTTTGGGCATCTCCCAGTCCTTGCTGGGAAAACAGACTCCTACTTCCACTGCAACTCTTTCTCATTATATAATTTGGGTTTCCTCCACTATGGTGTATTTCTCAGTGTAGTCTCACTGATATGCTGTCTTCCGGGAATGTATTAAAATCTGGTCTTCTGCAGCCCCGCCTTCCTTCTCAGTGGATTTATACCCTTTGCTGTCCTATCAGTGGGAATTTGGAAGGGAATAGGGGAGATTGAAACATATGTACTCGGTTGGCTATCTTGAACCAGAGGATCTAAAAGTAATAGGTGGCTTTTCAATTCTCTTAAGTTGTTCTTGAATATTGGTATGGTACTTTTATACTGTTCAAAGTGCTTTTGCATGATCTATCAAGCCCTCATGACAACCTTTGATGTAGGTGGGACATGTATTATTCTTGTTTTACAAAATAGGAAACTAGGATTAGAGAGGCTAAGTAAGGGATTTACCAAAGGTCACTTGCTTAAGTAAGTTCCAGAACTGGAATAAAGATTAGAGCCCAAATCTTCCCAGTCATGGCAGTTAGCTCTGTTTTTATTATATTAGTTCTGATTGGGTGCGGGGTTATCAGTGTCCTCAAGTGTTTAGTCTTTTTTCCTCTCTCTCTCCCCTCCTTCCTCCCTCCATGGTCTTTGTGCCTTATCATCTTTGAAATAGAATCTCGGCTCTCTTTACTAGCTCTTCTATTCTCTGTCTTCTTGTAATGTCTCATTTTTTAGATTAACAGATGGTTGGGCTTTTTTGGCTATTTTTTGGGGAAAAAAAGCCAGGGTGCTTACGTGGTTTCATTTTTCTGCAGGTTAATATACCTGTTCATGTGTAGCTGCTCTTCACCTGTTAAATGAGAAACAAGGTATTTTTTTAAACAACATTTTCCACTTAGCTTTCCATTCTTTCCAAAATCAGTCAGGAAACCAGAGTGAAGAATTGTTCTGTGTTGGCTGGTATTATTAGTGTCAATCTATAAAGGCTACATATAGGTAGTTTGGCTGTGTCAGTGTGATTGGTTTCTTTAAAGTAGTTTAGACATGCATTCTGGATATAGCACATATTGTATCATGCGCATTTATTGTTTACTTGTTCTACTTATTTACTAGGTAAAAATCAACCTGCAACAGATCTTCATCAGGAGTATTTGTGTCCCATACTCGAGCACTATTCAAAGCTCTATTTTCCCAGAGACTTTGGAAGTGGGCTAGAGGATACTTGTGATTGATGTGATAGTGTAACCCTCTTACAGAATAGATTTAAGGTTTGTGCCATAGTTAGACCTCTTTCTTTTTTTTCCTGGAAGGAACACACACACACACACACACACACACACACACACACACACACACAGAGTAACTTCATTGAGGCTATCTTTAGAGTCAGGTTTATTGAGTTGTACAACTCCGGGTTACACTATTTATAAAGTACTCTGTGAATGGTGCCTTCTAGAGTTGTGCCAAAAGGCAGCCCTACTAGACTTACCTAATTTAAGAATTCATAGAATATAATTTAATGGAATCATTGTAAGTTTGAGAGTCTTTGTTCAGCTGTGATTCTGACTCTCAGTAACATCTTTTGTCTTATTTATTTATTTTGTTGTTCAAATTTTAAAAAGTATTATTTACTTGGGGCGCCTGGGTGGCTCTGTTGTTTAAGCATCTGCCTTTGGCTGAGGTCACGATCTCAGGGTCCTGGGATCAAGTTCTGCGTTTTGCTCCCTGGGTGTGCTCCCTTCTCAGCAGGGAGTCTGCTTCTCCCTCTGCCTCCCCGGCAGTTCACTGCACCTGCGTGCGCTCTCTCTCTCTCAGAAAAACAAATAAAATCTTAAAAAAAAGCAACACCCATTTACTCTACTGCTCACTTACCTCACAGAGAAGATCCAAGGATTGCTGGATTAAAAAAAATTGTAATAGAGTTCCATGGAGATAAGGTCTTATGACTATAGCGTGCCCTAGCTGTAGATGATAAGTAGTACTAGAATCCCTGCTTATAAGTATAAAATATTTCTTATAAAGTTTGAAAATGAGTATTGCATACTTGTTATTATAAAGCCATACTTGCTTTTTTTAAGTTGTGCTTATACTTGTGGTTCACTTTTTTCCAAAGAGGAATTTTATTATTTGGGTCCATTGCATATACTAGCTTGTTTAAAATATTATCAATTTGACAAAAACTTTCTTTAATCTTGAATTTTCCATTATATAATTCCAAATCTAAAGCTAATGTTTTGCTTTTTAATTTTTGAAGAAAATGTTGATCTTTATTTTTTAATTAAAGTTTTTGATTCTAGCTATAATAGAAGAATTTGAAATATGTGGAAATAGGAAATATGCAAATACTATGGATTATCTTCCCTGATTATAAGGAAAGGGTTTAGATGTAGATATTGACAAATCTTTATCCATGAATGGAAATGTATATCTAGTATAATCGTGTACTATTTTTAAATTGATTTCAGATAAAAGCTTTTAATCTGGAAGGTTAAAATATAAAATAGGAAAAGATTACGAAGTTTAAAACTTCTGAGCTTTTTTGTGACTATGATTTTCTGCTACATTTAATTAACTGGTTTTTAAAATTATTATTTCCTGCCTAGGTTGTATTTTGCATTTTTTGGAGGAGTAACGTAGAATTTGTACAGGTTTCTGGAAAATGTATTTTAAAAAACCCAAAAGAAATCCCTTCCCATTCATCATCTCATTCTCCTGTATCCCCTAGTGCCAGGCTTTACACATAGGTACATAATAAATGTTTGCACCGTACTCAGTTGAGGTTTTTACTGTGGGACTGAAACGAGCCCTGTGAAAGAGCGGAGAAAACAATCGACCACACTGGATGTGCAGCCCAAGCTATTGTGTCGTCTCCGGATGTACGACTCTGATTTTTGACTTGCAGGATTTTTAGGGTCCCTGGTTGTTCCTGCCAGGCTGGTTGGCTTTGCTTCACCCAGATTATTTGGCTATGATGTTAAACAGGATGTTGGATGCTGGGATTAAGGAATGGCTTGAGATGCTTTTTCTGTTTAGCTCTCTTCTCCACTTTCAAATTAACTACTTAGACCTTTAATAAAGGGGTTTTTAAAAGTAAGGCAAAACTTTGCCTTCTCCCTTACTAAACCTGTAGCATCTGGCAGTAGGAAGAAGTATAGTGGGACTTATTGGCACCATGGTGCACAGCATTGAAGAATTCCATGTTGTGACAACACATCAAAATAAATTGCTGTCAACAGACCAAAACACCAAGTGCTGTGATTCTGTCTGACGTGTGAAGATTCAGACAGGCTGTCTTGACAAGTTGTGGTGGAGCACCTGCATTTGACAGAAGACAGTGATATAAATCTGATTTGCCTGATATGAAGCACCTAGATATAGTTAATGCTGGTGACAATAAGTCTGCATAAAATTTCTAAGACATGAGTCTGGTTTTATTTTGCCTCTATTATGTGCTATTGTATTTTTGGTCACATTTTGATACTCACTTGGTTCCCACTTGTGTTTGTAGTTTGGCCTTGAAATATAATTATAAATAATAAACTCAGAAAAATGTAACAAATTAAGGTTTAGGTCCATCTTTTTTTTTTTTTTCCGGTTGTATTGCACAAGGCAATACTGTTGCAGTTGCTCAAAGCAGAAGAAATGCAATGAAATTTTATTTTATACTAATCATAAAAGTAATCATAGTTGAGGTGGTGTTAATTTTGTAACTTACAGCCAAAATATTGAAAACAGTGGGTTAAAAGTCATGAGTTACTATAAATCTTCTCTCAAGCTGTATTTGGCTCTGAAGCCTCTAGAAGAGGTAAAATCATTGAATAGGTGGTTAATTTTTACCTTTCATTACCAATAAATGATAACTTTTTATAGTACTAGCATATATCACAGCTCATTTAAGAATGTGTAAAACATATCATAGCTCTGGAGTTTAATTATAGAACTTCCTACTAGCCTCTCTCTTTCAGTTCTTCAAGTAACCACAGATCCTTCATTCTGACAGTGGTAAACTAGTAAGAAATGCATAAAGATGGAAATTTCAATTACGTTTTTCTAATTACATTTTAAGATTTAAGAGATGTTAACAATGGGCTTTTAGTTGGAAGACAGAATCCTTTTAAAAGCAAAGTTTCCTAAAGAAGAGTTAGGTTACATTTCTGAAAATTGAATGCAATTTTAAAAAATGGAAATGAAGACAAGGTAATGTTAATTGTCTTCTTTTCACTCTTTTGTAGTAACTAACTTGTTTGTAGCATTTGTGGTAATACTTGTCATTGTCCAGATATAGAAATCTATTCGATTTTCCCTGTTTCAAAGATGTTATTTCTTATTTAATTAATTTTTATCTCTTTTGAAGATTAGTTTCAAATTATAGCCAATTGTTGCTCAATGTTGTTGAAAAACAGAGAGAAAGAATTCAGGTTTTCCCCAAAGTTGAGAAAGCTGAAAATCACACTGTCCACTCTGTAATTTTTAGAGCCATAAATTATTATTATTTTTTAAATTACCATTCATTCTTGACTCTATTGTTATTTTATCCCTTAAAGGCTGCTAATGAGAAATAGAGCCTCATTATGATTTTAAGGATGAGAAAGGAAGGCTTTTAATTAATGATATGTAAATGGTCTTGAATTGATTATGTTAGAATATCAAGAGAGATGGGTAGAAGCTGTGGTGTAATATATTTTAATTAAGAATTAATTAAAAATGATGGCAATTTCATAAAGCCTCACAGAAAATAGTGGAATTTACTTTCTGTCAGGAGTAAATTAGCCTGTGATTAAATAAAGGGCCTGCATTAATACTGGAGTTATTTTTAAATTGTGCTATGAAGAATTATGTAATTTTTCCTAAATAAGTAAAATTAAAGTTTAATATTTAAAGGTGGGTTGTAAACAGTGGCAGAGAACTAACATGCTTGCAAACCTAATATATTGTTCATTTGTTAGGAAAATTTTGTGTAAGTATTTTTAACCTCAGCATTATATACTGTGTGGCTTTAAAAAATGGACTTTATTCTGTTGTCCAGTTAGTGGTGGTATAAGAAGTGCTCTTACAGGTAGCCTTAACAGTGCTTTTCCTTTAGGTTTATTGTGCAGAAGATCTGGGAAAGTTCTTTATTAATCACTTAAAATTATTTTTAAAGGAGGTATTTTGGGGGGGGGGCATGTTCTTTTCCAGAGTTTAAAAACATTTCTTACTTAGATGTGTTTTTTCTCTGTAAATAATAATACTTTTACTGAAGGTAATAGCGTCTCATTCAAAACACTAAACTGTATGTATTTCTTCATGTTGAAACTTGATATATCGCTGAATATGCTTTATATTCAGATTTAACAGGTGGCATAATTCTTATAAACAAAATTTTCAGTTCAGAAGTTTTTAAAATGAAACTGTGTTTGATTTTAACTTGGATTGTAATTTGACCATAGTAAAAGAAAGGCTGTATAATCTAATAAATGTATGTATTTCATTAATGTTTCCGCATACATTTATATAAGGTACCATCTCAGTGTTACAGCTGAGTGTATTGGATTATTATGTAAAATTTCACATAATACATTGTGACATCCTCAGTACTTAATTCAGTACTTCATACTTATGAAACATATTAATGAGTCGTGGAATTTGGGGATTTTATAGATAATCTGTCTCAGCAGTTGTATTATTTGGGTATACTTTGTATATTTGTATATAGTTTGTATATACTTGTGGGTTTTTTGTATTTTGCTAAGTAGCTAAAAAAATGAATTTTTCTTTGTTGGTAACTGTTACCTTTCACTAAGTCTCACTGCCTATGGGCAAACCCATTTAGCAAGTATGTATCTTGCATGTGAAGGTCCATAGTACAGCCATATTTTGTGAAGCCACTATGATGTTTGAAATTCAGAAATACGGTTGTGGGAAAGGGGGTAAAGTGAACATTCCCTGGTTCCCTCTGCAAGTGTCTGTCATTGCTGCTGATTATGCCCCAGTCACTGTAGTATATAAAAAATATACCCATTATTTAAAAAGTTGTCATGACTCTCTGTATTTACTTTTATTCACTTGTTTGTGTTTACTCAGAAAATGGACTTTAGGCACCTCTGTTTGTTAATGCTGTTCATTGCTTTTATCTTAATGTTGATTTTAAGTTGCAAAGATAGTTTCAAAAAGACTGAACTTAACCTACATAATGTTAATACTGCTCTTTTTTAAGGGGAGAGATCATATTTTTTTGGTGATAGTTTTAAAGAATGTTTTATATGTTAGGTTTGGGGACAATTTTATAGGTCACATGGTTCCTAAGATAGTTTTAGAAAGCTAAATAATCTATTAGTGCCTCAGAATTTCTGTGGTAGCTACTCTGGATCATTTTTCTTTTTTAAGAAAAATCCGAAAGGATCCAGTACATTTTTATTTGGGAGTTTAGATGTAGAAAAGAATGGTAAGAGAATGAACTGTAGAGCCAATGGGGAAAAGTTAAGAGATTTGAGGGGTAGTATAATTAGAGAAAAGAGAGCTAAAAAGTGTTGAAGGATTTTTAAAAGATCAATGACAAGTATTTGATTTTTGTATATTATTACTATTTTTTCTTTAAAATGTATTTTACTGTTACCACTCTTATTTTTCCTTTCTGGGAGAGCTACTTGACCACTAGTGTGAAAAAGAACTGCTCAGTTTGTGAGACTGTATCTATTGGTTTCTTCTGGAAATATGCTGGATTTGCCTGTAATCAGGGATCTTGAACTGAAGTTTCCTCCAGGGCCCTCCATTTCTGTCATCCTGTGTTCCTGTATTGATCCCGTATTTGCAAGGAAGGTATGCCTTTAATTTCACGAGAATGCAATATCCTAATTAATTTGTGCTTAGCACAGGACACATAGGCTTCTTGTTGCTGTTTTCCTAGTGGCTCAAAGGAAAAGAGAACTCCGTGGTAGTCTCTAAGGTGTATTTTAAGTCTAGTGAATCAGGCCTTCCTCATTTATAAGGATATTTACAAGGTCTCAAAAGATAATATGTAGACCTATTGTGACAGAATTTAAATTAGAATCTATATGATGAATTAAATTTAACTAAAGATTTTTACTTTTACTTTTTAATCTTTGTTGCTTTCTAGAGAAAGGGAGAAAATTAAATTTCCAAGAACCCCTGGTCTCAACCTTGCTTTCTGTAGTTCCAGCTGTTGTAACAGCACTCAGTACCATTTATTAAGAACTTGCTGTTTGCCAGGCCTTGAGTGCACATAAAAAGTGCTTTACATGTATTAGTTCATTTAATCTTTATGTCAACTCTGACCTAGGTCATTGGTTCCCAAACTTTATGTTTTCAGGACCCCTTTCGATGCTACACAGAATTATTGAGAACTGTAGAGATCTTTTGCTTATGAGGATTAATATATCTCAATATTTACTATATTAGAAATATCTAAAAATTTATCAGTTTACTGTAAAATAGCAATAATAAACTGACTGTATTTTGAAATAAAGAACATTTTAAAAATAAAAACAACTTGTAGTTTCCAAAAGAAAAAAATTAGTTAGAAGAGTGCTATTGTCTTGTAATTTTTGCAGATCTCTTAATGTCTGACTTTAGCAGCTGGGTTCTTATACCTGCTCTGCATTCAGTCTGTTGTGATCTTATACACTTCATGAAGCCCCTGGTAAACTTCATTGTATACTCACAGGCAAGTAAGAATATAAAGGGAAACAACATCTTAGTAATATTATGAAAATAGTTTTGACCTTGCCCGACCTCTGAGGGTGCCTTAGGGGCCCCAGGGTCCCTGGCCACACTTTGAAAACCTCTGATTTAGTAAGTATTCTCAGTTTACACATAAACATAACTGTTTACTTCTGATATGCTGCACTGCAACAAATACCCATTTTTCTTTGTCTTTTTTTGCTCTCAGTTTTAGCATCAGAGGATCAATCCATGATTGTGATATCACCAAGCTTAATCTAGTAGCTTACCTTACTTTAGAATCTAATTTGGGGGCTTTGCTAGAATATCCTGTAACTCTATTTAATTTTGCATTGGGAGACAAACTTTCTAAATGTTAACTGTGGGTGGCAGTTTCAACTAGTTCAATTCTAGCATAGCGTGTCTTTGAATGAGAACGGCATTGACATGAATATTTAGTTCCAAAAGTTAGAACATTTAATTCTGGGAGAAAACTGCTCAAGTTGAATATAGTGCAGAGATTCTAGCCTAATAAATTCCTTCATTCACCACAATTTTAGCAAATTCTGGGAATGGTTTTTACCTAATTGAAAATTTACTGGCTCAAATCTTTCATATGTAGGATTGTTTATTTGAAAGAAAGAAAGAAAAAAAAAAAAGCTTCCTTACTTGAAATCCAAATAATTTATTTACTGTTCTCATATCTTAATTATTTGTCATGAATGATAGGAGTAACCTTCCTCTTTCCTCAAAATGTTTTTATGTGAAATTTGAGACAGGATTGAAAATCAGATATCATAAGTGCTTGGTGACTCTAGCTTGTCTGGAGTATTCACTGATTAATGTAGGGTCATTGGTGATTAGGGGAATCTTTCCTTTGAAAATATATCTATGATTATAAATGCTACAAAAACATAATAATGGTAATATCAGTGCTAAGTATTTAGACAGTTCAACTTATTGTGTGAAGACCTTATTGGGAAGAATAGATTGCTCTGTCCTTCAATTATGGGCATAATTTTTAACCTAACAAAATTATGCAGTGTATAAATGAATGCATTTGAATGAGGTATTGGTAGAAATTCTGAAGTAAAGGGTCATGTAGGGTATATGCAATTTTTGTATTTTAATTTTTAATTATGAAATATTTCAAGCACAGAACCGTCCATATTCCCTTCTGCTAAATTTAATAAATGTTAACATTTTGACATTATCTGCTTTAGATATTTAATAAGAAATAGACCCAGTTACATATGAAGATTTCCCATACCTTCAGCCCACACTAACTTTCCTACCTAAACAAAAGCAGTATTTATCTTAGAGTTGGTGCATATGTTCCTCATCTGCCTTAAAAAAAACCCTTATTATATGTATGTGTTCATAAATAATACATAGTATTTTTAGCATTGATATAAATTATATACAGTGTGTATTATATGTATAAATTATATGTGTGTGTATATCTAATATAATGTATATTGAATATATGTAATGTATATATTGTTTTATATCTTGTTCTTCCCTCACCACTGTTTTCTGAGTGTATGTAGTTTGATACCTGTGAATTGATTTCATTCATTTTAACTGTTTTGTAGTATTCCATGGTGCAAATAAATTCATACACATTTCATTGTTGGTGGACACTTAAATTGTTTCCAAAGTTTTACTGTTATAAATATGCTTACACATATATTCTTGTCCACATGCAAGAACTTCTCTGAGGTGCATACGCTCAGAAGGTGCATTCTAGGTGCATACCGAGAAATGTTGGGTTATAGCATGTTCAGTTTTACTTGCTGTTGCTAAATTGCTTTCCAGAGTGGTTATACCAGTTTATATTGCCACCAGCAGTAAAACTATTTGATACCTACCTTTGTTCTAGAATTATGCACTTATTTTTCAGAATCAGAAACTAAATTCATTTAGGACTTCAATCATCTATATCTTTTTGTGTTGGATATAGATATCAGTAGCTTTGAAGTTTGGACTTTTGCTGAATATAGTAACTGGTATTTTGCTTTTTCAGAAGCTCTGATTTGTTGTCCAGAGGATTTATTTTGAGTTATTAGTAAACTGACAAGATAAACACAAAAGTCATTTAGTTAAATATACTTGCATCCATATTTTTACTAGGCAATAATTTTGTTTCTGACCCGCCAGATCTGATATATATATAATTGTACTGCCTAGACAAATTTTCCATATTTCAGAGTAATTAATGGTTTATGTAGAAATGCTCCAACTATATTTTTATTTGTTGAACATAATTTATTAGGAATCAAAACCAACATATTTAGGATAGGACCAAAATTAAGGTTGTTTTAAGTTGTGGCGTGTTGATATGCATGTCACAATAAAGATTTGTCATAACAGAACCCTATAAAAGGGGGAGATGGGAATAAATACTTTACAGCTCTTCTGCTATCTGGCACCATTTTTTAATGTATTCTAAGCCTGTAATAAAATTTTACTGGTTGATCATTTAAATGCAAGGTTAGAAATAAATCTGATGATCCATCTGGAAAAATAAGATTGGTCAGTTTTTAAAACTACTCTTGACCTTTCAATTAGCATATCAAGTTATATCAGACCATACATAGCAGCTTCCGGCTATAGTTAAACAATTTACTTATAACAGAAAGTTATTGACTGCAAGGTTCTCTCACATATTAAAAGTTTTGTAATATATTTAGAATGTCCAATTTATTCAATTTATTAGGAAATCAAAAGGAACATAGAGTTCTAAACATCGTTCTGACAGATTTGTTTGCCCTTATTTGTCTTAAAAGTATTTCAAAACCTTTGATTTGATACTGAAAATCAGTATACGTAAGTCACCTTCTTTGTTCTAGGATAAACAGAATGCATGCTTTCTGCAGTTCTCTTGATCAATGAGAAAATGCCTTATAGCAAAACCACATGGAGAGAATGTAGCTGTGGGTGATCCCCCGAGAGCGTTTTTGATTGGAGCTGGGAGTTTGGTATTGAAAGAAGAGGGAGACAGACAGGTTGTTTGAAAAAATTCCTATTAGACCAAATGCTTATGTTGGAGCTGTGCTACAACATTTTTCATGAAGAAAGTGCAACTTTATCAATTTTAAAGGTTAAAGGCTATTCATTGCATGATTGTGATAATGTATTTCTGGTTTGGAATTTTTGTATACATCTTATTGCGCTTCATTAAGTGGAGTAGAAATTTCATTTATTCACATGCTGCTTGTCAATCCTTCTTTCCCAGGATTTTGTTCTGGAAATACATTATTAGGAAATGTATCATTTGGTTCTTAAAGTCAGGGCAACTGCAGAACATTTCCTGTAGCCAATACACACTTGTCAAGTTTATAGACAGCACAAAGAGAGGGATAAACTTGATATGGTTTCCAGTTATTGTGATTTGTACCATGTTAATATAATTTTTGAGGAATTCTAATATTGTTAGACGAGTAATCTCAATGTTTACTTTGCTAATCAGTCAATTTCTGTACATACTCAAGTTTTGGTGCAACTTAGTTTATATTCTCATTATATGACATGATATGTGCTTAGTTTTTAATATCTCAGCACTTTGCTTTGAAGTTTTCCTTTCAGCCAAACTGTTAGGATGCTCAGTGTTTCAATCTCCTTTTCCTTAAATTTAAAAACAAGAACAAAGTACAAATATTTCAGTGTTTTCCTGAAGGAATGAAAGCAAAGTAATTGTTTTAAGAAGATTCTAATTGAAGAATTAAAGTGCCATGGTCTTTTGAAGATTGGCTTGGTCCCGGCATTGCTCTGTGGCAGTAGAGCCCCAAATGCCTGGCCAAGCATCCCTTACCGACATCTGGAACTAGTTGCAATACATCACTGTCAAAACTGCTTTCTATACGTATCTGCATTTACACATTAGTTACCCACGCAGCACTCATCAAAAAAGCTGAACAATCTTGACATGGTGTCCCTTGTGGAACTGCAAAGGTGAACCGAAGTTGGGAGGCAGTGTCTCGCGTCACTGTCTGCTGAGCTCTTACAACAGGAAGCCTGATTAAAAGTGAAAGGAAAAATTTATCAGTTGCCTCAGCTCTGTAGACTTCAGTATAATTTTTTATTTACAAAAGGGATTTTTTTGTATTATGGAAAACATATGTATTATAAGCACCAAACTGATTTAATCTGGTTAGAAACAAGGAAAATATTTCTAGTTTTAGTTAATTAGTTGAAAAACAGTTGCTTTATATGTTTCTTAGATTTGCTATTAGCTAAATATTTTCTACTATGTATCATTTTATTTATTTATTTATTTATTTTTAAAAGATTTTATTTATTTATTTGACAGAGATAGAGACAGCCAGCGAGAGAGGGAACACAAGCAGGGGGAGTGGGAGAGGAAGAAGCAGGCTCATAGCGGAGGAGCCTGATGAGGGGCTCGATTCCATAACGCTGGGATCACGCCCTGAGCCAAAGGCAGACGCCCAACCGCTGTGCCACCCAGGCGCCCCTACTATGTATCATTTTAGAGAAAACTTAAATTTAAAAATAGAACCATGAATTTAGATAAAATATCGATAACACCGTGTCACTTAAATTTAACTGAAGAATCGTATAAAATTTGAAACAATAGACCTTTGCTATTATATTGGCAATCATAATGTTTGTATTTATTAATTGTCAAAAAGCTGAATAATAGAAAAGGAAAATAATTATTTATAGATGTTTGGTATTGTATATTTATCTGTAGTTTTGTGTTGTTGGGTTTTGTTTTGTTTTTTTAGTTTTTATTAAAATTCCAGTTAACATACAGCGTAATATTCATTTCAGGGGTACAATTTAGTGATTCAGTGCTTATATACAACACCCTGTGCTCATCACAGCAAGTGCACTCCTTAATCCCCATTACCTATTTAACTCATCCCTTATCTGTGCTTTTGAAAAAGAAATATGAATTTTGACAAAAAATAAACATTGGCCCTTTATATAAAGAACCATTCAGGAGCCTTTGCTATCATACCCTCTACAATAACACAGTCATAATGATGACAACGGCTGACAGTTACTGGACTTTTTTTTAATGTACTAGATATATTCTGTCTACTTTATATGGATTATCTTATTCAAACTTAATAAATAGGTACTATTTCCCCCATTCAATGGAAGGTGAACCATGTTTAAAGAAGTTAAATGATTCACCCAAATTCATGCAATTAATAAATGATAGAGCTAGGATACGGCCCCCAGCACTCTGATTCTAGAGCTCATATGGTTCTTTTTTTGTTGTTGTATTGTTTTTTATTCATTGTTTTGTGTTTTACTTTTTGTTGTTCGTTTTCTTGTTTCACTTTTTATTATAAAAATTTCCAAATATATAAGAGAGTGCAGCGAACCCTTACATAACCATCAACCAGACTTAATTGCCATCAGTATTTTATACTACTTTCATATCTTCTCCCACAACTTTTTTTCCTGCTAGAATATTTTAAAGCAAACTCCAGACACCATGTTATTTCATCCCTAAATACTTCAGTTTGCTTTTAAAGAAGGTATTTTCTTCCTTACAAAAACCACAGTGCCACTATCACACTTCACAAAATTAACAAGAAGGTCTTCAATTAACAAGACTTTCTTAACATCATCTAATATCTATTCAGATTTCCCGAACGTCTAACATATCTTTTCTACAGTTGGCTTGTTTGGATCAGCATCCAAAATTGTCCATTAACTGTTTTTGATTGCTGTGACTCTTTTTAAAAGTATTTTGTTTCATTTTTTAAAGTAATCTCTATACCCAACGTAGAGCTTGAACTCACTACCCAAGATCAAGAGTCACAAGCTCCACTGACTGAGCCAGCCAGGTGCCCCTGATTGTTATGACTTCCTATCTTTTTTTTTTTCCTTCTTTTTTTGAGAGGGAGAGGGAGAGAACATGAGCAGGGACGGGGAGAGGGAGAATCAGGCTCCCCACTGAGCAGGGAGCCTGATGCGGGGCTCAATCCCAGAACCCTGGGATCATGACCTGAGCCTAAGGCAGACTTTTAACCAACTAAGCCATCCAGGTGCCCCTTAACTACCTTTTAAATTAGAATAGATAGACACTAGACACTCCCCACCACCAGTAGCATTCTTTTCCAGTACCACTGACTTGTTGCCAGAATGGTTATCCTCTAGAATGCCTCACATTCTGGATTTTGCTGGTTACTTCCTTGTGGCATTATTTAATTTATGCCTCTATTCTCTGAATTTCTTCTAGATTGGAAGTTAGAGCTAGAAGTTTGATTAGATTCATATTGTATCACATCAGTTATAAAATTTCTTACTTTTTGTAATGCTAAGATTGATCAGTGGATTCTGGTGGTGCCAGCCTGATCTTTTCACTGTAAAGTTCCTCGTTCATCATTTTTTTCTCCTAATGGTTTTACCATCCATGGATGATCAGTGCTTGAATTACCGAATTTCCTAGGGGTTGAGAATGGTAATTTCCAATTATTTTATTCCTTCTATTAGCCAGAATTCTTTTTTTAAAGATTTTATTTATTTATTTGAGAGAGAGAGAGCACAAGCGAGCATGTGCACATGAAGGGGAGGGGACAGAGGCAGAAGGAGAAGCAGACTCCCTGCTGAGCAAGGAGCCCGATGTGGGGCTTGATCCCAGGACCCTGGGGTTATGACCTGAGCCAAAGGCAGATGCTTAACCAACTGAGCCACCCCGACACCCTAGCCAGAATTCTTTAGAAGAGCTTTATTTGCTCCACTAGGGCTAGCTGGTTATACTGAAATGTAATTCATACTGGGAAGGCAGTATAAAATACTTAATTCTTTCCCTTTAATTATCAATTTCTAGAGTAATGAGGTAGTGCCTTAGTATCTTCTAGTGGCGTGTAAGTTTTTTGGTCTCTCTTTCTTCTTTTTATTTTTTAGTAGTTGTTATGAAGTCTTGGCTTTTAGCATTTCAGTGTGTTTTAATCAATTGCAGGCACTGTGCTTTTTTAAATTGAGGTATTGACACAATGTTACCGTTAGTTTCAGGTGTACAACATAGTGATTCAACAAGTTTATCCATTTGCTATGTTCAACACAAGTGTATCTGCCATGGGCATTATACTTTTTGATGCTGAAATTGTCTCACATTTATCCAGTGGGAGCCCTTTCTAGATGGCTCCTGTGTCCTTTTGACAAGACTCTACTATTAGCTTTTATAGCTTTCTACTTTCTGGCACAACAAAATATGCCAGGCTCATCTTGTATATTCCTTGCATCAGACCTAGAATCTATCATTTCTCCAAAGAGTCATGGTTCTTTTTATTGAGGAATAGTAGATAAATACCACAATATGGGTACTTATTGCTACTGAGTTGTTTGCTTTTAGGAAAATGGGGGGGGGGAGTGAGTTCACATTGATAATTCTAATTCAAATTTAAGATTATAGGGGTTTTACTTAACTTCTTTGATCTAGTATCTCCTTTATGCTAAAAATTGTATTCCAGCAAAAGTAACATAATTATTTTCTCTATCATATATTATATTTGTAATGGTTTTAAAATAACCATAGACTTATTGAATCAAGTTAAAGTCTTCTTGCTGTTTTGGGGGGAAGGTCCTTTCATTATATCTCCCTAAAGAATTACAACAGACCACTGTGTGTGTGTGTGTGTGTGTGTGTGTGTGTGTGTGTGTGTGTTAAGATTTTATTTTTTTAAAGTAATTTCTACACCCAAGATGGGGTTTGAAGTCACAACCCTGAGATCAAGAGTCACATCTCTACCAACAACGCCAGCCAGGTGTTCCTTACTGTGTTCTGAGGTCAGATTGATAGACTGTTATATCATTTAATTAGTCTTCAGTTTTTAAGATGGTTCCCTCTCATGAGTTGGAGTCTGTATGAACCCCTTCCAGTCTCAGTAGTTGGTCTCAGCTTCATTTATATGGGATCCCACCTAACAGTCCTTTTCTCTTTGGGGGTGATTTTTTGTTGATAAGTTCTGGGTTCATTGGCTACCCCTTTTATACTTCTTGTTGGTCACCACTTGCTGCTATTAGATGTGTTTTAGCCTTGCCTATCTGTGTTCTAAGATTTAGGGGGATTCCTTGAAACCTACTTTTGTAGAAGATGTCATGGGTGGGTTTATTCTTTTTCCTGGTTGCTCTCTCTGATTCTGATGGTGAAGTTTGGTGAGATTTTTAAAAATACCTATACTGCCGTTTTCTCATTTCTGGAAATTTCAGGGTCTGTGTAATGTTAACCACTGTATGATACTGCTCTGTGGTGCTTTTGCATCAACCTGGTTTAAGAAAGATTTCTTTCTTTTTTTTTTTTTTTAAAGATTTTATTTATTTATTCGACAGAGATAGAGACAGCCAGCGAGAGAGGGAACACAAGCAGGGGGAGTGGGAGAGGAAGAAGCAGGCTCATAGCAGAGGAGCCCGATGTGGGGCTCGATCCCGGAACGCCAGGACCACGCCCTGAGCTGAAGGCAGACGCTTAACCGCTGTGCCACCCAGGCGCCCCAAGAAAGATTTCTTTTGAGTTTTATCCTTGGGTGCTAATTATTGAGGTATGATTAGGAAAATGAGCAAATAGGGAGAAGAAATAAGTATTTAAATATTTTAAGTTCTTGCAATATGCCAAGAATGTGCTGGTAATGAAAAAAATAACAGCAGTTTCTTGCCGAATTCTCATGATACCACCATAAATTTGTATTATCCTAATTTTATAGGTTAGAAAACTGGGGAATAGCAAAGTTAAGTAAGTTGCCTAAAGTTGCATGGCTAATAAGTGATGGTGCCAGATTCAAACGGATCTGTACCTGGCTCCAAAGCCTATGCCTTTCCTATTTACACTGTACTTACCTTCTAGAAACTCTTTGTAACATGGTGCTCAAAGGCAGCTTGGAGAGTACTTTCAACTAAAAAGTTTTAGGTTGGGGCACAAGACACAAATCAACCTTGTCTACACTCAGGTTAATTCTCTTAAAACATTTGCACTGATAATGGGATATCTGTAGAGATTCTTAAATTATTTTGCAAAACACTGGTTTAAGAGGTTGAGAAAGATATTTAAATGGTGTCTCATCTTTGGTTCTTTATGAAAGATGAAGGAATTAGAGCGTGTCCTATCATAAAATATATGTGGCTTCCAAATTCTTAGGAAAGTGCCAGAATAGTATTGCATAATAGAATGCTGTCCTACCCACTACCCAAACTCCTCATCAGTATTATAACTCACAAGTGAAAACTCACTTTTCCTGATGTCCTCCCCTGTCTCAGCATTATGCCAAGAAGCAGTGTTAGGCCTACAGAGTGGTGGTGTGTAGAGAACTGGTTTCACATTTGCTACGGATGAAGTTTATAAGAAGAGCTTTGGGCAAAAGAAAAAAAGGCAAATGTTTTACAGTTCTAGATCAGACTCTATTTTTGGAGAAGAAAAGAAAAATGAAATTGGGTTATCTATGAAGAGATAATCTTTTTAGGCAATAGAATGGTTTTAGCACTTTAAAAGGATTTTTTTTCTTTCACTTCCTCCCCCATTTTTTTCTCCCATTTCCGCCTATCAGTTTCAGCAAAGTAGTACTGATGTCTCTATTCCTTGGGTGTCAAAGCATCAGAATTCAGTTTTGTTCAGTTTAACTTTTTAAAAATAATAGCTCTTTTGAAATATGATTCACGTATCATACAATTCATCCACTTAAAGTGGACAGTTCATTTTTTTTAGCATATTCACTGAATTGTGCAACCATCACAACAATCAATTTTAGAACATTCTCATCACTGCCTAGACTAAGAAGCCCCCTACTCATTTCCTCCTTCCTAATTACCCCCTTCCCCCAGCCCTAGGCAACTACTGTGCTGCTTTCTGTCTCTGTAGTTTTGCTTATTCTTGACATTTTCAGTCAATGGAATCATACAATATATGGTCTTTTATGATTGACTTAGCATTATGTTTTCAAGGTTCTTCCATGTTGCAGCATGTATCAACATTTCATTTCTTTTTATTGCAGAATAATTTTCCATTGAATGGATATTTTATTTATCCATTTATCAGTTGATGGATATTTGGGTTGTTTTAGTTTTTTGCCTATTATGAGTAATGCTGTTGTGAATATTGTGTACAAGTTTTTGTACGGACATAATATTTTCATTATTCTTGGGAATACACCCTGGAGTGAAATTGCTGTATCATGTGCTAACTCTATGTTTAACCTTTGCTAGACTGTTTTCCAAAGTGGCTGCACCATTTTGTATTCCCATCTGCACTGTATGAGGGTTCCAACTTTAGTTTAACTTTTAATAGCATTATCAGTCAGATAAATACTTCTTGCTTTCTCTGAGCCAGAGATTCTTCTTGGTGCTTGGAATAGAGCAGTGAACATGGCTGACAAATATGAAGCCTTCAGAAACTATACAATTAAGTGCAGAAAGACAGCCAATAAATAAACCAATAAATAGAATAATTTCAGAGCATGATGAATGTTATGACGCATTGTAGAAGGAGACTTCAGAAAGAGTCTGGAAAAGTTTCTATGAGAGAATAAAATATGTGAATTAAGACTCAGAAATGTAACTGGAGAGGGACCAAGGAAAGCAAAAACTCCAGTAAGTGACACCTTTTCACAAGTTTTTAAAGCGATAATGCTGATGTGGTAGTGACTAAGATTTATAATGGACCACTTGTTTCTACCGTTTACATGTTCTATTTATATCCTTTGCCTGCTTTTTTATTAGGTTGGCTTTTCTTACTGATTGATAAGAGTTCTGTATATTTTAGATTCTAATCCAATAAAACGTAGATAAAAGATATGCAGAGACAATTAACAAAAAAGGCAACACAAATAACTTTTTTTTTTCTCCTCAATAATCTCTATACCCAACATGGGGCTTGAACTCACGACCCCGAGATCAACAAGAGTTGCGTGCTCTACCGACTGAGCCAGGCAGACGCCCCAATACAAATCACTCTTTAAACATGCAAATAAAATTGTCCAACCTCATTCAAAATAAGAAAAAAAAAAAAACCACTTATCAAGTGTTTATTATGTGCCAAACACAATTCTAAGCACCTTGTATGTATTAACTCATCTAATTTTCACAAGAAGATTTGAAATTGGAGTGTTATTGTCCCCATTTGGCTTATGAGGAAGTGGTGGCACAGAGGTTAAGTTAGCTGCCCATGGTTGCACAGTGAATGCAGAGCCAACTGAATGGCAGAACCCCAGAATCCATACCATTAATCACTACGTTCTACTGACTTTCAAGAGTCAAAACAAAGTAAAACTGTGCCGGGCTACCATTTTTCATCTATCAGATTGGCAGAGATCAAAAAGTATGTTAACAGTGTGATGGAGACAGGTGTCAAGACAGTCACTTTTAAAATTGCTGATGGGAGGGGTGCCTGGGTGGCTCAGTCGGTTAAGCCTCCGACTCTTGATTTCAATTCAGGTCATGATCTCAGGGTTGTGAGATCCAGCCCTGCATGGGGCTGGGCACTTAGCAGGGAGTCTGCTTGAGATTCTCTCTCCCTCTCCCCCTCCGTCAAATAAATAAATGAAATCTTTAAAATTTCTGGTAGGAATGTAAATTTTGGTATAACCTTCTTTGGAGGGCAATTTGGCAATATCTACCAAAATTTTAAGAGTACATAATCCTTGGACCCAACAATTGTGATTCGTGGAATTTAGCCTTCATATATTTGTATGTAAGAAATCTTGTATGTATTCAAAGATAATTGTGGCACTCGTTAAAATAGTATAAGCTTGGAAATAATTTAAATGTTCATTAGTTAGGGGACTAGTTAAATAAATTATGTTACTCCGTTCATTGTAATATTGTAACCTATGAAATAGAATGATTAAGTTCTTTATGTACTTGTTATGCACTAATAGAGACCAGTTTCCGGTATATGTTAAATAAAAAAATTAAGGTACAGAACAGCGTGAATATGTATATACATATATATATATATACACACATATATATGTATATATATATTTGTATGTGTGTGTGTACCTATTTATGTATCTCCAGACATATGTAAGAAACAGGTAATATTATTTTGCTTTGGGAGGGGAACAGGGGTTTGCATTCAGGAATAGGAAAATGACTTAAAAATATTGTACTTTTTGCATTTTGAATGATATGACCTTATATTAAAACTGTTTAAAAGAAAATATGCTTTAAAAGGAATCTAGATGGTATAATTTTTTTTTAAGATTTTTTATTTATTTATTTGACAGAGATAGAGACAGCCAGCGAGAGAGGGAACACAAGCAGGGGGAGTGGGAGAGGAAGAAGCAGGCTCAGCGGAGGAGCCTGATGTGGGGCTCGATCCCAGAACACCGGGATCACACCCTGAGCCGAAGGCAGCCGCTTAACGACTGAGCCACCCAGGCGCCCCTAGATGGTATAATTAAGGTTAATAAAGAATCATTTTGATCTGTTCTGCAGTTTATTTTTCCAAATAGTGGAGGTCTCAAGAACATTCGTAGTGTTTGTTTTGTTAAGATTTTCCAAAAGGTAGCAAAAAGGATGAATCCTTGATTGGCCTTGCCCTGTTGAAGTTGTAGATGGGAACATTCTAATAGAGAGCCAATGCTGTGTATTTGGCACTCTGAGGAGAAACAGACTTCCCATCCTTTCTCTTCCCTTTATTTTCCAAGAAGAGTTTGGACAATAGATTCTTGTTCTCACAATTTTAGAGAAACTTCTGCCATCCATATGAACAATTGCTGCACTGAGTTACAGACTGCCTCTGAATTTGTAGTGCTCGGCTTGTAGCTCCATAGTATTGTCAGAAACTCCGGATATATTTTGGCAGACAAGAAGATTTGGGCTACAAATGGGAAATGATAAGAAGATATACATTGCAGGAATATGAAAAATCTCCTATCAAATCACACTCTTAGTATATAACCAAGCTATCTACGTAAATATAAAGTCTGTTGTTTGCTAGTGTTGCAACTTGATGTTCTTCGTTCTTCATAAGATTAAATTGGACTTGGCTAGTGTCAAGTGAGAAAATGTACCTACCACTAGCTGTTGGTACTAAAGCAGAAAATATTTGGAAAGAGCAAAGGCTGGGAACAGTGGCTGGTACTGTATTGTCTAGACTTCAAATGTATGATACTAATCTAAGAAGGTTTGATGGAATGAAGAGAAAAAGTAGAATTTTGAAGTTGGAAAGGAGATGGATTTTTTTTTTTTTTTTTTTTTTTGGAGAGTGTTAGAGTTTCCAAGGAAGTCATGTATAAGGGATGACAAATTTTTGCCAAGGTAGAAGAAAACAGGAAGGCAGCAAGGTAAGATGGAGATTTTTTGTGGTGTTTACCGCTCATGAGAGCAGAATGGCTCAGGATATGAGTTTTGGAGTCAGAGACCTGGACTTGGAGCCCAGTTTCACTGCTTCCCAGCTAGGTTGCCCTGAAGAAGTACTTAATAACCATTCTGTGTTACTTTTTTTTTTTTTTAAGATTTTATTTATTTATTTGACACAGAGAGAGACAGCCAGTGAGAGAGGGAACACAAGCAGGGGGAGTGGGAGAGGAAGAAGCAGGCTCCCAGTGGAGGAGCCTGATGCGGGGCTCGATCCCAGAATGCCAGGATCGATCCCTGAGTTGAAGGCAGATGCTTAATGACTGAGCCACCCAGGTGCCCCTCTGTGTTACTTTTTAAATTGTAAAGTGGAGTTAAATTTAGTGCTTACCCTCAGAGAGTAGTTGTGAGGATCAAATGGAATCATGCATGAAAGCATATTGCCAAATGTCTTGTACATAGTAGGTGTTTCGTAGATGTATGTTACTACTACGAATGGTAATTTTGAGGTGAGAATCAAGTGAATCGTATTCATCGTTGTAGGTTTGTACAAATCTATAAATTGAGTAAATTAATGTCTTTTTTTTGTGGCAGTTAAATTAGAATGAGTTCAAAAGAAAGAGGAAAGATAAAGGAATAGCCTTGTACTAAAAGTACTTTCTCTTTGCTTTTCACTCACTTAATACATGTAACCTACTTTAGATTTAACTTCAGTGAGATTGAAGGTGATAATGAGAAAATACATAGGAGTTCTTGAGATATAACAGATGCTCAACAAATGCTAATTTTATTCATATAATTCTTTATCTGCCCTTGTCTGAGGATGAAATTGAAAATAATTCTGGAGAAACAGGATTTTAGGAAATGAAGGATAAATGGAAAGATTGAGGGTAGAGGCAAGCACTGGTTACCAGGTAGTTAGGTTGTAAACTCCAGTGGTGTTGGATGAACAGATGTAACTCCTTGTACAATAAAAGTTAGCAAAATTCAACATGAGAAGACAGAGGGAGAAAAACCAAAGATTTATGGGGAGATTAAAAGTTTGGAAGCCAGAGAGCCTATCAGTCCTGCTGACTCTGATAGGATAGTTAGGGAAGATGTTTTAGATCTGTTTAGTTTTGGATGATGGTATAACGTGCAAGTATATACATTGTGTGGACAACAAGGAATGAAAGACTGGAAAAGGGTAAGCGAAAGGGGTATTGTTGGCATATGATTTTTAAACATTCCAAAATTGTCTTTTCAGTGACCTTCCTGTTTATGGAATTGAGATAATGAACTCCTGACATCTAATACATTTATACTTCATTTAGAAGTATTTTACTGGCTTAAAATTCTTAGCGTAAAGCAGAAGCTTTAAGAGACCAATACGATGTTCCGTTATCTGTCAATCTTGTGATGCTCCTTTCTGGGCTACAGGGAGCACTTGGACAGTGGGCCATTCAGATGCCGCTTTATAAATATGGGTGTTGGCAGAGGGATTGTTTTTATGCTTTTTGTGTTCACAGACCTGTCCTTTGGCTTTTTATCTTAAATAGTAAAGAAGATAATGAAGATAAATAATTGTGATTTGTTATGCTGGTATGTAAAATGTCTTCCAGAAAATTTTTCTGCAGATGGAAACAACTTTGGAATAAAGAAGGAATTTTTCCAGGATGGGGGTTTTCTTTTAAAGTACTGGAAATGTGTCTGTTTTGTTTTAGATGACACTTAGAAAGCAGTAATTTAATAACGTTCTTCTGATCATATGCAAATAATGCTATCCTCCATACACATCAGTTTTTTTAGCAATTGTTTCTTACAGGGGACGTGTAACAATAGCTAACATCTTTTTTCTAGCCTTTTCTGCTTAGCTTTTATATTATTACTTATATATGCTTTAGGGGCTTATTAGTGACTCCTAACACACATTCCATCCCTTAGCGACAGCTAAACCTCCAAGTAAATTTTTCTCCTTTCCTTTGAAGAATTGACCATTTTTCTTTCCTAACTCCTTGATCTTATTGGTGCATTGACTCTAATTTTATAACAGTAGAATGCTGTATCTTTCTATATCAAGAAAATTTTTATTTGAAAAATGTTAGTTTTAAAATATGCTAAATAGCTTTTGGGGATGTTATATGTATGTGTGGGGTAAAGGACAAAGACTGGAAATACTTATATTATAGGATGATTTCTTTGCCTTTACTCTTTCTTTTGAATCTCATTTTATTTAATTGAATTGCCACAAAAGAACCTCATAAAGGGAGTTGAGGTAACAATTTGAACCCAAAAAGGTACCTTCTTTGTGGAATTATTTGCTTGTTTGATTTTAAGTTGTTCAATTTATTACTCTTATTACCTGGAGCCTCACAGTTTTTTTGGTTTCTGTTGACCAAGCTAGCCCAATTACTATGTAGCATCTAAGTATATTATTGTTGAGAAATTATTACATTGTTACATACTAACATTAGGGCCCACATATATGCTAGGACTGTGACAGGCTCTTTTACATGCATCAAGTGATTTGTTTGGTTATTTCTGTTTTTCAGGTGACGAAACTAACACTTAGGTTAGTAAATTGCCCAGGATCACCTTGCTATTAAGTAGTAGAACTTGGACTTGCTCCCAAGTCTATCTAAATTCTAAGCCCTTACCCTTAGATCCTAAACCATTTGAATGATTAACTGACTATATGTAATTAAATTTATTCTCATTGTTGAAAACTCAAGTATTTTGTGGCAATGTTTTTAAGATCTGACTTGGCTAATGCTTGTCTCTGGGGGATAGGAGAAATGTAGATTATTCTTCTGTTTGTGTTAATCTGGCACCCCCTAGGTACTGTGTTTTTTGCCTTGGACTTGTGATATGGTAGGCACCAGAGAAATGCATGGCTGGATTTTTATGTACGTAACTGTTGCAACAGGACATTTATAACCACTCTGCTTTTCCTCCTCTTTGCTATTTTATCCCCAGAGTGTTGTCTTACCTCCGTTTGTTCAGTGACAGAGAAGAAAGAAAAGAGTGAAGTCTCTGGAGTATAGCTCTACTGTTGTACGAATTGTTTTGGTGTGGAGCTTGCAGGGCCTGTAGCACAGCCAGCTTTTGTTCAGAATGCTGTTGGGTGGGCAGTGCTTGCTTCCTTTACCGTAGGCAGAATTGATTGTCTTGGTTACAGAATCAAGGGAGATTAAGTTGATTTCTTAACTGTTCTGGATGTTGGAGTTAATTTTAGAAGAATGTTGTAGTAAACTGGCATTGGTTTAGTGTGGAACAATTTAAATGGGTAGAAATAGTTTGACCTCAGTGCTTTGCGTTTTAGTGAAGTTTTTAATGCACTGTTAACAAGAATCTAGATGCAGAATTTAAAGACAGTGCCCTGTCTGAAATATGAAATCATTTTCTGAGAGATTCAGAATCCAGAAAGCGTGTATTTTCTTATATTGTATATAAGCTCTAATTTCGAAGGCTTTAATTTGTATCTTTATTTTTTGATGAAATGTCAATTTATCTTCCACCTTCAGATGGTAAGGTAACTGACCTCCTTATTAAGCTGGGGTTAGAAATATAAGCTGTTTTTTTAAAGCAAAAAGTTGCTTCAGCGAGTTTTTCCTTGTGCTAGCTCTTCTCTTTCAGGCCATCTTACTGAAGCTAAACATCAGTTCAGTTGACAACTTTACTCAATTCTAGGCAACAGTGGCCATGCTCTGGCCTGCAGAGACAGTGAATCCATTCTGGCTCTGACACCCAATTTTATTGTAAAACACATTCATGTTGACATCATATCAGTTTTCTGAACTATTACATGCATAAAAGAATTCACCCCTCTCCATTCAGTCTTTCTCAGCCTTCCAGTAAGGAGAAATTTACACACCCAATGTTTTCATTTTGCATTTAATGTGGTCTAGTCCAGAAAATAGCTGCTTCAGTTTAAAAAAAAAAAAAAATTTTTTTTTTAAGGCACTTAGCCGAGAGTATTAGCTTAATGGTGTTCATTGATAGAGGGCTAAAGAGAATTGCACAAGGCAGTTTTTAGGCCTGAGCCCTTGAAGTTTAGGGTAAAACAGGTCAATATTGACCCAAGATTATGGGGATTAGTTGCCAGAGTTCCTTTGCATGCAACTTCCATTTGAAGGCTTGCCTGCCGGGATTCATTCATTGCCCAGTTTTGTGGGCTTTGCCTCCCAGTTGGCCATTTTTATTGGTTTGATTTCTAAAGGCCTTTTTTAATTGCTGATTTTTTGTTTGTTTGTTTGTTTGTTTGTTTGCTTGGTTTACTTATATTGGAGCTTGTGAGCTTTGCATTTAGAATTTGTTTCAAGTATGATCCAAATCTTCATCTTTAGTTTATGGAGGGAAAAGTAGTCTTTCTTGTGTACAAAGTCAGCCTTCAATTTTAATGTCAATTCTAGCTTTGTACTGAGTTTTACTGAGGCTAGTTTTACTGAGGCTGTCCTTGGCTTTCATGTTAAAGAAACGTCACCTTTTCACTTTTAAATGGTGCTTGATTGACTTATCCTGATTTCCTAATCCTAAAATATTAAGATATTTTCTTTTCCTTTTTCTGCTTTTGGTGAATATAGACTTCCCTAAAATATCCACCAGCTGAACTGAAGAATTTAATAAGGTTTTCCTTGTTATTTGGTTCTACTGTTCTGAGACTGTCCATTGGGAATTTCATTTACTCTTAAGAGACTGAACGTTCTAACATGGAGTGATTGCAAATTTTGTTTATAAAGTAATGTCATAAATGTCTCCATGTGATTACTTAAATATGAGTGTGTAATTTACATAAGATTTTAAAAGGAGTGGTCTCAAGCCTTTAGATGTATATGTTAATTAATTCTTACCTATATTGTTTTGGATCTCGTGTGATATTATGGGGCACATGGAGAATTTTAAAAAGACTTTTTCTATCATCTGTATTTCCTAAACATTATGGGCAGAATAAGGTTGGAATAGAGAGAGAAAATTGCAAACATGCCCTGACTTTCCACTGGCTGGATGCACATTATCTTTATCTTTATTTATTAATAAAAGACGGAATGCCTTGGAAAACAAAAGGTTTTAATGGCCGGTGCTTGGTATCCTTGACAACAGTCCCGAAAGAATATTACATTAGGGCACCAGAGAACTTTTAAAAATAAGTAATGGAATTCCGTCTCTGTTATGCTTTTAGTAGTCATTTCGGCCATGGTGCAGCGAGGTCATAAGCTGAGCTCAGTGAAGGGAGCCAGAACATGAAATGATGCTGAGAGAACGTCTGGGAGATGAGAGGTACAGAATTACAAGCGAAAGTGCAGGCCTGCTGAGGCAATTACAGCTTAATGGGGTCATTTGGAAGGCAATTGCC
>NC_142144.1:9362500-9417500 GCF_024610735.1 Ursus americanus | reverse complement strand
GACAAATTCTCGTCCTAACGGAACTTCACGTTCTTGGGGATCTACTCATACATAACTGGCTGCTGTATGCTTCTATGATGATGTATAATGATTTCTGAGGCGCCATCAGCAACACCTAAAAAGTGTTTATCAGAGGGGTGCCTGGCTGACTTAGTCAGTAGAACATGCAATTCTTGTTCTTGGGGTGGTAAGTTCACACCCTGCATTGGGCATAGAGCTTGCTTTTAAAAAAAGATTTAAAAATGTACATGAGATTGACCTGGAGTAAACTATTCATTAGCTTTTGTATGGTTTTAATGCAGGTTTGGCAAAATCTTGATAGCGCAAAGGAAGGAAAGAAACATTTACTGAACATTGAACATTATTGAACATCTGCAGTATGCCGGATGCTCTGTTAAGAATTTCAACATACGTTATCTCTTTTAACTCTCACAGTAGGTCTGAGAGGCAAATATTATTTCTATTTTCATCAATGAAAAAAGAGAGTCTCTGAGATGTTAAGGAGCTTGCCCAGGACCATGTAACTAATGAGTGGCAAACCTTATTCAAACAGTTCTTATTCCAAAGTGATTCTTCAATAAGCATCGCTGTGGAGAAAATACCATAGATTCTTAATTGTTTGGTTGAATTTTTCAGAATGATGTATTTGCAAATATGGCAGATACGATACGGTTTCCTCGTGTGAGCTTTATTCATTATGCTGCACTTTATATAGCAGCATATCCATAAGGAGTCAAAGGATAATGTGGGAGTCAGTTTGTTAGGCAAAAGGTCATGTTAATGTTTCAAAGTGACTTGAGGTGCTATGTCACAATATTTAACGTGCACATTTTAAAATGGCACACATAAAGAACCAACAGTAGTTGTTATTCCGGTTCTACGTTACCATGTTTCAGTGGTTCTAAGGTGTTCATTTCCTCCTCTCACTTTAACGTTCTTGAAATTAGGGTGCCTCTAACAATCGATGTCACGTCGTGCTGTAATTGGCAAAATGGTTTTTGTGTACATGCAATAGCACATAAATTCATGGCGAGTCTTGCAAATCATGGTGCCTTCTATTTGACGAAATGTAATTATTTATATTTTGGCAACACCCTAAGTCGGTATATGCATTGTATTTGCAAAAGACTGCATCAACCCTATTTGAATCGTCAGATTCTTCATTTGTGTTTTTAGTGGTTTAAATGTGTTAGATAAATGCTTACACTTAAAATTGCTTTGCAACTTTTTAATTTTTACTTATTCTTCAGTATAGCTGTGTTTGGATGTTTTTAGAACATCTATTAATATGCCAACAAACGATAGGTATTATTAGGTTATAGTTTATTTTGAAGAATTACATATTATATGTAAATAGTGTATAATGGTTCCAAAGGAAGCATCAGGCTTTTCAGGTTATTAATTCATTTTTTTTTTTTTTTTAGTCCTTAAATATATATTTAGATTAAGTACTGTGATTTCAAGATTTTGGTCTCTATTTTTTTTTTTTTTTTGATAATTAACACCTGAAGCAGGCAAGTTAGTAGTAATTAATACAAAATTGTAACAATATTTTGCTAACAAAAGTAAAGTGAAAATGCCTAGAACTTTGAGTATTGTTTCTTACTCTGTGTCCATGAGAGCCTGCTGAATTTTCTGAATGTTGGGATATTTGGCACAATTTTGAACATACGTGTCTTTGATTTCCACATGTTGTTCTAAGTGATGTCAAAAGGAGTTTTTGCATCAGCAGCCTGAAGGTAGTCCATGGCATTTAACATTTAGTATCTAGGCACACTGGAAGTTCAGACTTAAGGTTGAGCAAAATGCTGAATTGTGCTTTTTGACATGGTTTTCCTTTTGAAAATACAGTAATGATGTTGTGTATATTGTCTCTTACAGTGTTTATTACATATTCTTAAAATATTCTAACCATGGAAAATATGACTATTTTCATGTAGTTGTGTTTAGGGCAAGTAGTATATGATTATATAAGAATTCATTTACATTATGAAAATTAGAAATTCCTAAAGATTCAATAAAAATAAGGTCAGTACCATACTGAAAAATTACAATTTTTCCTTAGGATCCCCCCCAAATTATAATTTATAATGCTTCTCTTCTTGTTTTTCGCAGAAGTATAAGTAAGCACATGAATTAAGTTTATAAGCCTTATAAAAACTAAAGATAAAACTGTTTGAGAAAATCAACATTTTAAATCATGCTAAGTCTGTTCCTAGTTTTACTCTTCCTCTTGCAGAGCATTGACAAAAATATGAAATTGATTTGGTTGAAGGGTGTTAAAGAGCCGACAGCCAAATGTCACAAACAATGAATGGCTGCAGTGTTGAAAAAATCAATAGGGAGGTTAAGCTGGTCTTGTGAAAGACTTGGCAGACTGCTCTGTTCCAGGAAGAGATCTGTCTTCTGGCCTTGGTTGCATGATCAAAAGGAAAACTTGATAGGTTTAATGAAGGGAGATACTGTAAAACTGACAACAGAAATATAGACACTGTGGTAAACTGTAGTGCACATCCGTGAGTGGTGCTATTAGATACGTTTTTCAGCCTGAAAAAATATTTATAGGTAGAGATGTCAAAAATATTAACATTCTTTTACTTTTTCATTGATTCCTCCATCAGCTAATAAATTTGCCTGAAGTAAAACAAAGGTTTGCATTTGGCTAAATGTACAGTAAGATAATAAATGTATAGGACACAATAATTGCTGTGTTAATTAGTAAACTAATTTTCCAAATCCATTCATTATACCATTTAAAATCTGAATCAAAATTATATCTTCGTCATTCTCAGATTATATTTCCAGGGTATTAAGAAAGATCAAGAGCCTAGGTAGAAGAGAACCATTGACTTGTCAATGAGAATAGAAAGTCTGTCATTGAAAACCAAGGTAGGATTTATGATTCATTAGTCCACCCATTAGAAGATATTTTATAGAAGTATCCCTCTTTATACTTTTATTGATAAACAGTATGTTGGCCTAAAAAATACTTCACTGTGATTGTTTTGGTCAGAGCTATGTATTAGGAAGCCTGACATTTTAACACATAATGAATGACATTAAGATGATGTTTCTTTGCAGTTTACTGAAGTTCATTGTTTATCAGCTTTAAACCAAGTAATATTTTGTGTCTGCATTATTTTTTTCACCGGAATTTCTTGAGAACTCTTATTATACTCTGAAATTAATTATTTCTTAGGTGCTCACTGTGCATGTATCATTATGCTAGATACTCATATCTTTAATTAAAAACATTTGTTTATAAAGTTTAGAGATTTCCAAAAATTTATTACTTTTTTAAGAGGCAACTCCATTTTATTTTATTAGCTATCATTAGATGTGGCAGTTTCTTTGTGTAAGTCTGTGAGTGGGTGTAAGAAAAAGAAATCATTAGTTTAAAATTCCCAAATGTGATATTCAGTTTAGAGAAGATGATATAACCTGTTTAAAAACAAATAAATAAAAAGAGAAGAAAAAAGGGAAAGATGTCTGGCAGATTTTCTGCAAGTGGACGCTGTAATAAAAATGCCCCCTACTTTGTTGGGATGGTATTTGGAGGGCTGCTGCCATATGTTACTTTCCTTTTTAGCTGGGATTATGCCATCATTATTGCTGATAAAAGCTGTTTACTGCCTTGGCAAAGGAATGATGCTTGGAGCAGTTTTGGAAACCGCCATTCAGTTTACAAAAAAGTTCATTTAGTGCCAGATGCTAGAATCCTAGGTCTTTGTTATCTTTTCCCATTATTAGATCCATCCATTGTCTATTTCTTTTTTCCCTTTTATAATAGAATGTTGCCTCTTACTACCTGTTTTAATTCAGGCTGTTAATGTGGGAGGTTATCTAAATTATTACAT
The DNA here is from genome assembly GCF_024610735.1 of Ursus americanus. NCBI lineage: Eukaryota > Metazoa > Chordata > Mammalia > Carnivora > Ursidae > Ursus > Ursus americanus. The sequence goes on along the minus strand of NC_142144.1, from coordinate 9,413,643 downwards.
TCTCCATGTTATAACTGGTCAGTACTAAAGATGGGCAATTTGGCTTTCGGAATCATTGACTAGATTTGGACTAAGCGCTGTAGTGTGAATGAGATTCCAGTTTCTAAACACTGAATGTGTTACTTTTTTAGTACCATTGCACATCAAGGAGAGGTGGGTTCAGTCTTTGAATAAACTATTGGCTGATTTGCAGTCTCTGGAAGCACTGAAGGTGGGTGTTGTTTCAGGTCAGTTTCTCACATTGTTTTTATGCTGTTATGAAACATGTACATAAAATGAAGCAAAATTTGAATTTTTTCCAGGAAATGTTACATTCATAGTTGTTATAACTTTTTATGATAGTATTCCCTTTCCAGTTATTTTTCGGAAACTTCCTCTGCTTCTAAACCCTGTATTTGTTAGCAACTGCATGGTCAGTACCTGCCTCAGGAATTTGTAAATATTAGTAACAAAATTTGTTTTGTTTTGTTAATTAGCATATAATACCTTCCGCATATGCTTATTACTCTAGGTTAGTATAAGGCAAGGAGATTGTTCTGTTTTTAATGGGTTTTTTTGTCAACCTTTTATTAAGATATGCTTATCTTTCAGTGTCTAAATAAATTCTCTTTTTTCTCAATTTGCAGTACTGTCCTGTTGAGTTAGTATGTTTGTAGTGTGTGACTTACTGGCCCACTAGAGGTCACATCCTTGACCTTGGCTGTGTTGGTACTGTGCTTCACTGTCTTTTTCCATACCTCAGAATTTAAATTACACTCCTGACTTGAATTTAGAATTTCTTTAAGTGCAAAAAGTAACTTGTGTAAATAATGTTGACAAATAGGGTCTTACTGGTTTATCTCGAAATATAGCCCATAGTTCTTAACATAGTTTCCCCAAGTATACTTTTACTCTAATGTTATCTTTTTATAGGAACTGTCACCAGAGGACAAGGTCCAAAATAGTATAAATACTGCATTTTTGTGCAGTCATTTTTACAAAAACAAGGTTAGCCATCTGCTAGAAAACTATGCTTATTTAGGATACACTGAATACACACGGCCCTGGATGCCACAAAGGGCCCCTGATAATTCAAACTTTTGGATGACTTTAGATGGGAAAAGAAAGGAAAAACCATCTTCATATTTATCCAAGTACAAAGTTCAGTAATACAAAATTTCAATGTCAAATTGACATTGAAAAATTATCAGCTGGGTAAAAGGGCTAAGTATCCCCATTTAAAGTTAAGATCATTTGCGTTTATCTGTACTTTTTCTTTTTAGAATTTTTTTATGGTTGTGAATGAATGTTTGTCACTTACCAGCTTCTTGAATTACGTATAAATTATCACAATTAATAAACAAGTATTAAAATAATATCCAAATATGTTTTTATTTACTTATTTTTAATTTTTTTAGAAAAGGTTTTATTTATTTATTTGAGAGAGAGAGTGAGCAAGAGAGAGAGCGAGCACATGAGGAAGGGCAGAGGGTGAGGAAGAAGCAGCCTCCCCTGCTGAGCAGGGAGCCAGACACAGGGCTCAGTCGAAGGACCCTGAGATCATGACCTGAGCTGAAGGCAGACGCTTAACCGACTGAGCCACCGAGCACCCCAAATTAAAAGTTTTTAGACCATATTTTAGAGAGTAGATACTTTAATGCCCAACATTAGTTAATAAGTGGACATTAAAATGAAAAACTGTGCATTTATTTAAACAAGGAACGTTAATTAGCTCCTATGTACATAGACACGCACACGCATATGACACTGTGATAGGAATCTTTGGCGAGTACCAAGCTTTGTATCAAGACGGATCTACCATTTGAATCATAGATTTATTTTTAATATTAAAAAATTTCCAATAACCCACTGCTTCCTAAATAATTATCTTTCAAGTTATATTTACAAAATTGTTATTGAGAACACCATGAATTGTAGAAATTAACATTTCTCCATCCCTGGTGATCTACATACGCCTTTATAATTTTCAGTGAATAAATGTGTTTCCTGCATCTTATTCGGATAGCTTTAACTTATTCAGTTGTCTCCAGTTTTTCAAAGAGACTAAAATGTTATTACTTTCTTTTCCCATTTACACAGTCATGTTCTTTTCTACTTAAGCATTGGTATCATTGTCATTTAGGACAATTGACAGGTAGACTGGGTTTAAAGAAAAGAGATTTTGTTTTGGTGTCATGTTGCCTTGGGTTACAAACTCCCAATTTTGCTATTTATTACATTTATGACTTTGGACTAGTTTCTAAACTTTTTTGAGAGTTGGTTTTCTTATTATAAAAAATACCTAATCTGTTTGTCAGAGTGTTATGAAAAGAACCTGTGAAAAAGTTGGTACTCAGTAAATAGTAGATATTTTTATTATCAGTGAGCTAGACTGTATCAAACATGGAGGGACCAAGTTATATTAAGACAGTTTAATTTTATCTTTCTGGCATATCTTCATGAAGCTGTCTGGACATAAATTCTGTCTTTTATTGGTTGAATAACTTAAAGCCATTCTATATTATTTGTCAGTCAAAACAAGTCACCAGCAAAACTCTGCAACAAAACCAAGCAGAAAGGAATCAGAACATTAGTTTCATTTTTAGTTAGGAATCAGTCCAAGAAGGCATGACTTTAATATATCTGATTTCACATTGAGCTGGTGCTATTTTCATTAGCACATCTTGGCAGACCCAGTTTTTCAGTTTCTTTATGCCAATAATTTAAATTCTATAAATCTAATAACATATTTACAAATTTTATAAAGCACTTCAACATAGTCCTAGAAACTACTTCTGTTTTTAATGGGTTTTTTTGTATTTCTAATTTTGTATTTCTAATATTGTAAATGTATTATTAATGCTTCCTGTTAGTATATGCTTTACTGGTGTTATTCTAATTGATCCTGATTTACTTTCATTTTCAAGTTAAAGGTTTTTTCCTTTTAAAAAAATTCTTTCAAATGATAATTGGTTATCTGTCCATCAAGTTTTGGAGATCATCTTGACAGTGTATCAAAATTGCTTTTACTAGGACACAGTGTTACTTTTGATTAACTGCGTGTGTGTTTCTTTGTTGTCTGTTTTTTGTTTTTGCTTTTATTGTAATTCTGTGGGGAGAAAGTGAGTTTTTTCCTGTTTAGATAGATGCATCTAGAACCAAATGAGGGCAGTAAAGTCTAATAGAAAGCTTTACAAATGAAAGTTTTGTTTCTGTTTGTGCAATACCTTGTTCCCCCTTCATGTATCTTGGGAAATCATACTGATCAATAGTTCCCATTTCAGTACAACTGCAGCAAGCATTACAACTGTATAAAATTTACAACATTGTCTGCTGTAAATTTTAATTGGAAAAACCTTATAGCTTTGCTCTCCATCTTTGGAGGTTTAAATCTATATGATTTTTTTTTAAGTAAAAAAAAATTTACAACATAATATCATGTCATACAATTTTTATGGACATGTAATATAAATAGGACCAAAACCCTAGCCTTATTGGAAAAAAATAACTATAAAAATATATTTTAACGCTTAGCGCATTCAACATTTTTGCTATAGAAACAATGGATTTGGTAAAGTAATTTAATGAGTGTTGTAAATAATTATGAACAATATCAGGCAAGGAATATTAACAAATAAATATATTAATAAAAGATATATTTTGTGGTTTCTGTGTCTCCCATGTGAGGCCTCTTTCTGAATCAATGTGAAATACTCTATATAGAGCTAGTGTGCTGAACTAGAAGAGGATGAGAAAAATGGTGCTTTCTGCACAGCTTTATTTCTGTCACAGGTCAGGCTTAGAATGCTGTGTGATACAGTTATTGACTCTAATCTGGGCATAAACACAAGTCCTCAAGCACCAGTCCAATTAATAATTTGCATAATTAACACGCATATTAAATAGGGACTGGCCTTGCATCTGTATTTGCAGTGATCGGGGTAATGAGGGCTAACGGAGCGGCGCCTCGGGCCTGTGTTAGCAGACGTGTGGCAGTAGTAATTTTTGCTTGGATTGACAACTGCTAGACAAGCGGTCCCAGCATAAAGCTAAACCCCGTTTGGCAGTATTAATCGTTGACAAACTGCTCTTAAAGCTGTAACATTGTTTCTGTCAGTTGTTTGGTTTGATGTCACTGTTAGACATAATAAATCAATAGTGTCAGAATTTGGTAATGTTTATAGCTAGCAAGGTTTATTATTTCATATGACTGTCATGTACAAATAGTGGTTATCATGGCTGCCTCTAAATTATCAAAGACAGAATATTGCTTTGAATATACTTCTGTAATTCTTGTTTCACTGAATTCTTTGCCATCTGGAAATGCTTTTGGAAATGCCTGCCCAATTTCAATGCGATATTCATTCCTCAACGCAGTATGTTCCATGATTTTAAAAAGAGTATACAATTTAATTTCTTGAAAGTTGATTATAATTTTGAATGAGGAGGATATACCTAGCTTCCTCAGTTTCACCTTCATTCAAAACTTGATGATATTAAGCATGTGCGGCAGAGTGCAAGGGCACTGAGATTCCTCAGAGTAGGATTTTAATTTCAGGGGATTTCAGATATACGTAGAAAGGAAATACTGCAGGCAGTTAGCATTTATAAAAAGAGTAAGTTCTTCAGCGATACAGGTAAGATTCCTTCTGTCTCCACTCTTCCCCTCTAATCATTTCTCCAAAAGTTTTGATATTTATGTTAACTTTCTCACATCTGATCCCAGTTATCAAATATTTTAAGATTGTTTTCTTCATTCAGATTTCAGAAACGTTCCTTTAAAAATAACCTAAACATGTGATGTTATCTTTATTGTCATTTCATTAAAAGTCCTATTTATAGTACTCTTGGTGGAACTGAATTTTATGTGAAACTTCCAGCTCCATGTAAACATGTTTATTATGTAGCTATAACATGTTAATGATAAACTATAGCAAAATAATAAAGGCCATTTCTAGTGACTTAGAATAAGTTACTGTATCTCTCTGCATAGCATTTTGATGTTTCAACTAAAAATGTATGTAAATACATTATGAGCAAATTAAGGGATTTTATGACCGGCCAAAATCTTTTTCTTTGGTAAATTAATAGGCACTTTTAAGTTATGAGCATAAGAGGTATATTAGCTCAAAAAAGGTGGAGTTATTTGGATTGGGGCTAACCTTAGTTTGCTGTAGAAATATTCCCACTTAAAGGGGGCATGCATAAATTACTTGAGGCTATTTTTAGCCCATGGGCAAATTAATACTAGGTTATAAACATTATAAGAGCATTAATAAGCATTTGGTAAAAAGCATTGTTATCCATTGTGCCTCTCATTTATCCATGGCATCATTTTTTTTTTTTTAAGATTTTATTTATTTATTTGATGGAGAGAGAGACAGCCAGTGAGAGAGGGAAAACAAGCAGGGGGAGTGGGAGAGGAAGAAGCAGGCTCCAAATGGAGGAGCCTGATGCAGGGCCCGATCCCAGAACGCCGGGATCACGCCCTGAGCCGAAGGCAGATTCCTAATGACTGAGCCACCCAGGTGCCCCTATCCATGGCATCATTTAAGCTACAATTTCAAAGCTTACTGCCCATGTATTGTATGCCTATGCATGTGCATATTTTATCTATGTTAGCATAATGCGACAAGGAAACTGCATCTGAACAATAACAAGGGGTTTTCAGGATATGAAAGTAGTATGACTGTTTCTTTAAAATCAGTACACTTAGATGAATGGAGTTGCAGTCAAACTGTTATTTCTAGAAAGTAAGTACGTATTCTACTTTGGGGAGTCCTACTTTTGAAAGACTTTGGCCATTCTAAATATCTGTAATGGTGGCAAATAAAAATTGAATAGCTAGAGATGACTGTACATCAAATGACATTGTGTGACCACCCCTTCTGCCTATCAAGAAGTCTAAGGCTTTGTGTGTTTACAGTCAGAGGTCAGGTGGCCCATGGAAGGTGAAGGGGCGTAGTAGAGAGAGAGAAATGATAGTTGGAGATAGGGTTTCAGAGGTGGTAAGATAAGATAGAATGATTGGGTGTTTTCTCATCTTTCAGGTCTCAGCTTAAATGTCACCTCTTCGGAGAGACTTTCTTAACCAGTCTTGCTAAAGTAGATCTTCTTTGTTGTTCTGGGACTCCTTCCTTCCTAGAACTTACCACAATTTGAAATTTTTTTTTCTTACCCTGTGGTCCCTGAAGGTGAGGACCATATCTGCTTTGCCATTATATTCTTCAGAGGGAAGGGAATGAGGTACGTGTCTGTTGCAAGACCTCAGAAGGCCTAAGATGGGAATTTAAGGAAGGGACTTAATTTTTTTTTTTTAAGAGAGAGAGAGCATGTGTGAGCCGGGAGTGGGGTAGGAGGAGAGAATCTCAAGCAGGCTCCACACCCACTGGAGCCCAAATCGGCCTCGATTCCATGACCCTGAGATCACGACCTGAGCCAAAATCAAGAGACAGATGCTTTACTGACCAAGCTGCCCATTAGCCCCAAGGAAGGGACTTAATATTTAACATGAGCTTTATGCTTATTTTTGGTGCTGTACATATTATCTCTTTAGAATAATCTTTTCAGGTAGTTATTAATATTTCCATTTTATAGATGAGTAAATGGAAGCTCAGAAAAGTGAAGTGACCTGCCAGAGATCACACAGCTAATAAGTGGCTGAACTGAGATTTGAATCATATTTTTGTAATTTCAAAAACCACAGGATACCACATTACCCAGTCTCTGTGGAATGTGTTGTTGTGGTCAGTGTAAAAGGCAATCAACAGATTTGTAACGGAATTTCTAAGCAGGATTGGGTACTCAATTTCGAGTACATGGCTCACATTTGTAGCAGGCCCTGACTTCAGAGTTCTGCTCTCGTCTCTAGCTGTCTTCCCTTATATAAGCATAGGGACAATGAAAATGTGTGTTGTATCAGCAAAGATAAAAGCTCGGTGAGCCTTTCTTAACTAGGGTTGGCCTATTGTCACTCCTGTGCTAAAATGGTACTAACTATGTACCATCCTTGGGGGAATCGTAAAGATAGTCAGTCAACTAATTTTCTGTGAGGCTTAATTCTTTTGTGGAACCCCAGCTGAGAAAGGCTGTTAGGTTATAACGCTGTAACAAACAGCCTCCAAATCTTTATAGCTTTAAGGCAACAAAGCATATCCATTGTGTGTCTGTGGGTGGCTGAGTTAGGAAAAACCACCCAGTCTTCCCCACTGTGTCTTTTTTACTACTCACATGGAACACTTGTGATCACCAAATGTGTGGGTTTTTCCCCCCACCAAGCAATTCTCTGCAAACACCAGTAGGGTGTCCTACAATTTAACTCAATTCTGACACTATCCACCTAGAGATCCCACACATTAAGTCCCGCAAGACTGCTCCCACCCTATTTCAGATGCCAGTTGTAAGTCCAGGTTGTCTTCTGTGCTTCTAGACCAATCAGCTGTAAATCAGAGGTTCCCATGACAGTTCCTTGGGTTTAGTTAATCTGCTAGAGCCACTCACAGAACTCAGGAAAACAGTTACCTATGTGTACCAGTTTATTAAAGGATATGATAAAGGATACAGATGAACAGTCAGATTAAGATGCATGGGGGAGGTTCCTGAGTGCAGGAGCTTCTGTCCTTGTGGAATTGGGGTATATCATCCTCCTGGTATGTGGATGTGTTCGCTAATCTGGAAGCTCTCTGAACCCCAGATTTGGGAGATTTTTATAGAGTCTTCATCGAATAGGGTAAATCATTAATTCCATTTCCACTCTCTCTCCTCTCTCTGGAGAAGAGGGATGGGGGCAAAACTGAAAATTCTAAGCTTCTAATTATGACTTGATCTTTCTTATGACCAGCACCCTTCCAGGAGCCTATCTAGAGTCACCTCATTAAAACAAAAGATGCTCCTATCACTTAGGGATTTATAAGTGTTTCAGAAGCCCTGTCTTAGGGACCAGGATCAAAAGCCAAATATTAGAGCGATAGATGCTCCTAGTACTCTTGTCACTGAGGAGGTTACAAGGGTTTTAGGAGCTCTGCGCTGGGAACTGGGGGCAGAGACCAGTACATACATTTCTAATTACTTCACAGTGGCTCTGCTGTAGTCACATAGGAACCTAGGCTAGCAGTGGGGCCAACATCTCTCCAGCATTGCCAGTTGTCTTCCCAGAAGTAAAACAACTTTGGGATATTGTCTTACCAGCAATCCAAGGTAGCTCAGAAGTAACAGTTGTTCATAACTCTTGCTCACAAATTTTTGGCCCTGGTCACATAGCTGACCACAAGGGGCCAGGGAGTGCAATCTTAGCATGTGCTGGAGGGAGAGGAGAGCTGGCTATCAGTGACTACTACTAATGACATTCACAATTAGCACAGTAGGAACTAAAGAATTCTAGGTAGCCAGTGAGAGTACTGCTACTGTGATTAAATTTGGATAGTTTGAAAGTCTGGTGGCTAATCAAGTACATTTGTGCACCGGGAAAATTAGGAAGAGAGGTCTCAGTAAAGAAAAATGACTATTAAAATGGTCTGGGGAGTACATTTAAAGATGCTCAACATCATTAGCCATCACCATGGCTCTCTCATATAATTTCCTCTGTTCTGTTAATACTGAACTTGGCCCAGGTGTTTATTTTCTTTTCCCTTTCTACTAATCCCACTATTAAGAAAAATATTTTTTTCTAAGTGCCCCAGTAAGAACTTTTTACTTCCAAAGTAGGTATTATCATTTGAACTTGGGAAGTCCCTGTCTTCTTAAAGAAGCAGGTAACAATGGGGGAGCATGGCTTATAAACCAGTAGTGAGTTTTCCAAAAAGTGTGTTGTATGGAACAAATGTTCTGAAAGATGATGTGGAAAGTATTTCGGTAGTCATTTATCAGGACATACTGTCTGGCTGTCTGACATCTCTTAGATTATAGAGGACACAGCTAGGAAAGACATGAGGCATCATTTGGTCTAAACTTCTTGTTTAGAAATGGGCAGATTGAATCTCAGAGACATTAAATGACTTGTCTATGTTCACATAGCTAGTTTTGTCTTTTCATTTTTGCTAGTTGTACATGCATGATGATACTAACATTTATTGTTCTGGCACTGTTCTGAGTACTTACTATGTATTCATCCATTTAAGTTGGCTACCTTGTGACCACATCAGTATTTGAATCCAGACCTTCTGGCTCTGGAGCCTCTTCATGGTAGAAAAATCCTTGGAATTGGTTGATTTCATCATTGTGAGTAAAAGTGATTTTCCATAAGGCCAGATGACTCAAGGAAACTTACCAACGTCAATCTCTTTGATAAGAAGAGGTCATGTTTCCTGTTTCCTGGAAAGTGAGTCAGTAGCAGTTACTGATATGTGAATATGCTCTTACATTTGGTTTAAACTATGTATCTTTATGAAAAGAAATTCAATAATCCAAGAGAAAATAATTGTGTTTCTTAGGAAATTTCTCCAGTATCTTTATAACTGTATTTGTTCTAAATTATAGATTGTAGCCTTATCTGCAATACTTCATTAGACAGATGAAAATATAAGCTTCTTTCCATAATAATTCCTGTTTAGTATGATTTATAAAATTATTATTACTATGGTTAAATGGTAATCTGGATGTTTCTGGCCTCTGTAAATGAGCACGGACTCCATTCCTATAGCCCTTAAGGGACTTTGAGTAATAAGGAAGAACTGATCTGATTTTTTTTCTCATAACATTTCTCCTTTCAAAAGATCCCAAAGCACCTTATAAATGGGAGGATGGTGTCACCTGTCTGGAGCACTAAACGCATATGTCAGATGTACTGTAAAACAGCTAAGGATTGGAAGAGATAAAGATTACCTAGTTTCACCTATAGAAGAATGTGTGAAATTGTCATTAGCTCATAGTCTGTTTCCATAAGTGGTTGATGTAAGAAGACCTCTGAATCATATAGTTAAATTAGGCTTAGGGAATGTGTCAGGAAAAAGTACGTTGTATGTGTTGCTTACCTGCCCACCTGCATGCCTGCTTGTCCTGTTTTTTGTTTCTTGTCTTCCAAAAAGAAAATAGCTTTACTTTTCTTTCTTTCTTTTTTTAAGATTTTATTTATTTATTTGACAGAGAGAGACAGTGAGAGAGGGAACACAAGCAAGGGGAGTGTGAGAGGGAGAAGGAGGCTTCCCGCCAAGCAGGGAACCCCAGGTGGGGCGCGATCCCAGGCCCTGGGATCATGACTTGAGCCGAAGGCAGACGCTTAACGGCTGAGCCACCCAGGCACCCCAGCTTTACTTTTCTGATCATGAAATAGTCTTTGGTTATTGTTAAAATATTTAAACAACACTGAAAAGTATAAAGAAAAAAAGTAGCAGGTACTTAAATTCCTGTTACTCGGAGATAATCACTCTTCCAGCTATTGCTAAACATTGACATATATGTATATTTCAAAAATGAGTTAAATATACTGTGTATAGTTGGCATCTTTTACTGAATAATATGTTGTGGGCATCTTTTCGCCTTAGCAAGTGTAGCTCTACATCATCATGTTCATTTGGCTCCATAATATTCCATGTTGCCTTTCCCACCAGTTTTATCAGGTATTATATATTTGCTTTAATCACAAATATCTCTTTAATTAGTTTATACATTTTTGGAGGGCTTAGTTTAAAATTTGGCATCATCCTCAACTGACAGTTAAATTCATTCATCCAGTAATTATTTATTGAGTCCTTACAATATCTTAATCACTGTTTGAGGAACTTAGAATATATCTGCTGCCCTTGTGGAGTTTATATTCTAGTGGGAAAACAAGAAACATTATAGGACACATTAAAATAGGTGAACAAAGACATCTCTCCTAAACTGCAAGAGGAGACCAAAGAAGCAATTGGCTATTTTATTAGAGGATGTGGGTAAAGTTGCCAGAGGCCTCTGCATGTGTCCAAGAAGGTTTAAGATGTATTGTTTTCAGCTTTTATATCTTGTTTCTAGTTAACAGGGTCATGCTTTGTTCTTAAAAGGCACATATTGTTTATAACTTTGCTGTAATGCAATGTGATCTTTCTACTATTTTAAAGAATTTTTAAAATTTCAGAAATGTCAACAGTTACTTCTCTTGAAAATATTTGTATTCTTGTTTGATAGTATACTTTGGTGATTTTCCGTATGATACCTCAATACTTAATTTGCTGACTTTATGATTAGACTACTGAATCTTTTGTCTTACTTGATTTTCCTCATAATAATTCATCTGTAAAGAGGTGAATTGATTTTTATGATTATGTTAAGTAAACACAAGATATACCATCTACATGTCATTACGAAGCATTTACAGTGGCAAATCTAAGATCTTGTGACATCCATTTTAGAGATCTCATACTTTTCCTCAGTGATCATTTCTTAAAATATCACCATGAAAGAATTTGAAAGCAAGCTCAAGAAATACAGCTAACCGTCATACAAGTGATGAATTGACATCCTAGATTGCTGTCTATAGGACCTTTCAGATGTGTGTGTCCTTGGTCCTACCTAAGGTAGTTGGTTTTTTGTTTTTTGTTTTTAAATCAATTATTTGGATAGAAAATGAGAAGACATGGGTAATATATTTTCAGGGTGTATGTTGCTAGAGGAAATAGCTGCTCAAGAGTAAAACTAAGACTCTAGAAACAAAACAAAATTTAATAGGTTATAATATTGGGCCCAAATCAACTGTAATAATGATAATGATTGCCAGTATTTTTATACACATGCTTCCTGTGTCCCAGGCACTGTGCCAGGCACTTTGTATGAATTTTCTTATTTAATTTGCATAGGAACACTATGAGATAGGTACTGTTATTATACCCATTTTACAAAGACAATCAAAACTAGAGATGTTACATTGATTTTATTAAATTTCAAATCTAAGGCCATGTATTTGCATTCAAAAAATAGATTGTGTTCATTTTCTGACCATGTGGTAGATAAGGAAAAACTTCATCTGGTAGAGAACACTTAAAATGCTGGCTTGAAATAACTTTATTTCCAAAGCGTGATTGTGAGCTGATTGTAAGCTGAAGTAAGGAAACAGTGGCTAGAAAGGACAGAAGATGATTCCACAGATGCAAGAGCTGGCCTTGGTTCTGGCCGAAGTAGAGAGGTTTGGAGGGTGGGGGAGTGTCTGCCAGTCTTGGTGACCTGCAATGTAGGTTTCCAAGGGCCATAGGCAGCTTAAGAGACAAAATCCGATGTCTTCACATAAAGCCAGAACTCTGAAAAGGTGAGTACTCTGAGGGTGAACTTGCTCTTGGCCCTAGATAGGAGGGACCTGAGAACTCCTAGCCATAGCCTACATTCTGTTGATTTGAGGATGGAATTCATGGTACCTGCCTGTCTCAAAAAATTCCAAGCTGAAAATTTAGTTTGAAGTGAGTTATTAGTGCTCCCAGGCATTTATAAAATCTTTGCTGAAGGAAAGCCTTTTACACGTAGATGTCACAGAATTTACACAGAAAAGTTTTTGAGGGACATGGGCTCACAATTAAAAAAGAGAAAAAATACATACCCGAGTAAAAAAAGCCACCATGATTATGAGTTAGCAGAAGTATGAAACTGCAGAATTAGGCTATTTAATATGATCACATATAGCAAAATAACTATGTTTAAAGAATTAAAGAAATTAAAAGAAAACAAGATACTATTAAAATGAACAAGACAGATGTGGAAAACAAAGACAATTCTTAGGATAGACATGGCTTAAGGAGAGAACTAGTGAAATAGAAGGTAGATATTATGAAATTACCAATAATGCAGCACAGAGAAGGGATTGAAATTATGAAAAAAAAAACATTAAGAGGATGAAGTAAGAAAGCCCAATGAACATTCAATTCATAGTTTCAGAAGTAAAGAATAGAAGGATTGGAGAAGAAACAAGATTCAAAAGATATTTAACTAATAATGTGTCAGAATTGATGAAATATGAACATTCAGATTCAGGCAGCCCAGTGAATTCTAAGTGGGGTAAATGGAAAGATACCCTCACTGACATATGCCAGAATAAAACTGCAGAACCCCAAAGATCAAAAATATATTTTTTGAAATCAGCTAGAGAAAAAGGAACAATGAATAAATACAGCTTACTTTTCAACAGGACCAATTCAAGCCAGAAGGCAATGAAATAACTTCAAAGTGCTGAACAAATAACTAGAATTGTCTACTCATTGAAAATATTTGGAACATGGGCAAAATAAAGGTGTTTTCAGACATAAAAATGAAAATGTTCACTACCAATAGAGTTCCACCAAAGGGATTTCTAAAGGATATATTTTCAGAAAAAGAAGAAAAAAAATCCCCGGAATGAATGTCTGAGAAGCAAGAGTAGTGAGAAAGGAAAATAGAAAATTAATGGGTAATTACAAGTATTGACTATATAAAATAGTAATACTTATTGTGTGGGTATTAAAAAAATTAAGATAGCTTAAACTGGATGTAAATTGAGAATCTATGATCAGGTTAAGGCATTGTAAGTTTCCTTTATTGTCTGAAGAAGGATAAAGATTTTGATTTTGATTAGTAAAGAAATACAAATTAAAACCACAGTGTGATATTGTTTACACAACCCCCAGACTGGTAAAAATAAAAAGTCTTGCAAAATCAAGTTTTGGTGAAGATGTGTATGAACAGGAAGTTTTATTCACTAGTGAGTATGTAAATTGGCATAATCAGTTTAGAAAGTATTTGCCAGGGCGCCTGGGTGGCTCAGGCGTTAAGCATCTGCCTTCGGCTCAGGGAGTGATCCCGGCGTTCTGGGATCGAGCCCCACATCGGGCTCCTCCGCTGGAAGCCTGCTTCTTCCTCTTCCACTCCCCCTGCTTGTGTTCCCTCTCTCACTGGCTGTCTCTCTGTCAAATGAATAAATAAAATCTTAAAAAAAAAAAAAGTATTTGTCATTGCTTGGTAAAATTAAAGATACATATGCATACACATACCTTAGAATCCAGCAATTTCACTTCTAGGTGTAAAGTCTTGAAAACTCACATGTATACTAGAGACCTTTACAAAGGTTGTTCAGAGCAATATTGTAAACAATAGATAAAAACTGGAAACAACTCAAATGTTGATCAGTAGTAAAATAGATATTTAAACTGAGGTTTATGCTAATGATGGAATACCATGCAGCAATGAATTGAGTGAACATAGATGGATATCACACACATAGTGTTGAATAAAAGAAGCAAGACATGAAAGAAAACCTACAGCGTAATTCATTGTATAGAAATTAAAAAACAGGGGCTCCTGGGTACCTCAGATTGTTAAGCGTCTGACTTCAGCTCAGGGCATGATCCCAGGGTCCTGGGATCAAGCCCCACATTGGGCTCCCTGCTTGGCGGGGAGCCTACTTCTCCCTCTCCTTCTACTGATCCCCTTGCTTGTTCTCTCTCGCTCTCTCTGTCAAATAAATAAATAAAATCTTAAAAAAAAATGTAATTCAAAAACAGAGGGGTGCCTGGGTGGCTCAGTTGCTTAAGTGTCTCCCTTTGGCTCAGGTCATGATCCTGTAGTCCCACAATTGAGCCCCATGTGGAACTCCTGCTGAGCAGGGAGTCTACTTTTCCCTCTTCTTCTACCCCTCCCCTTGCTCCTGCTCTCTCTCACTCACTCTCTCAAATAAATAAATAAATAAGATCTTTAAAAAAAATCAAAAACAGAAAAAGTGGAGCTATATTTTTAGGGCTACATGGAGATGATAATATTTTTTAAAATATAAAACACAGAAAAGCCTATCACAAAAGTCAGGATAGTGATCGCCTCTAAAGCAGAGCTTCAGGAAGGCAGCCTCTGGCTTCAGGAAGGCTGTCTCTGGCCACATGTGTCTGTAGAGTACTTGAAATGTGATTGTTCTGAATTGAGATGTGCTAGAAGTGTAAAATGGGTTTCAAAGGCTTTAACTATAAGAAGAATATATAATATCTCAATAATAGAATTTTATATTGGTTACATATTATAATGATAATATTTTACATATATTGGGTTAAATGAAATATGTTAAAATTATTTTCACCTTTTTTTTTGCTTTTACTTTTTAAAAATGTGGCTACTAGAAAAGTTTTCATTATATGTGGCTGTCCTTACATTCCAATTGGACAGAGCTGCTCTAGAGGCTGAGGACAGAGTTGAGATTAGTGCAGGACCAAGGATTGCTTCTGGGAAGATGGCAAAGTTGGCAAAGTTATGTTTCTTAGGTGGTGGTTGCATGGATATTGCTATATGATTATTGGTTTACCTGTGTGTCTGTATATACATATCTGGTATGTAAAATGCATATTTCTGTGTATATGCCTTAAAATTTTAAAAAATACTTGTAAAATGTTAATAATTGACTTTATAGAGTAATCATTAAAAAATTGAAGTAGATGGTATAGCTTACAGACTAGTAAAGGAAGAAAAATGAAATGGAAGGGGCAGGGAAAAAAGTACAATTCATTCAGCCTAAAAGAAGGCAGGAAAAGAAAAATATAAAAGAAAGAGAAGTATGACTTCTATTTGTCATAAAATGAGTTGGGAGACATAACTCCAAATATACCTTATAAAAGGACTTGAAAAGTTTGAAGATTAAAATAGTAAAGAAAAAAAAAGATTAAAGATTATCTGGAAGTACTAAATAGGTATCAAACAAACATATAAACAATCAAAAACCCTGACAGCTTACATATTTATAAGATACACCCAATACAGGGGCGCCTGGGTGGCACAGCGGTTAAGCGTCTGCCTTCGGCCCAGGGCGTGATCCCGGCATTATGGGATCGAGCCCCACATCAGGCTCCTCTGCTTTGAGCCTGCTTGTTCCTCTCCCACTCCCCCTGCTTGTGTTCCCTCGCTCGCTGGCTGTCTCTATCTCTGTCAAATAAATAAATAAAATCTTAAAAAAAAAAAAAAAAGATACACCCAATACAAAAGATCACAGGATGGAAAAAGATGTACTAAGCAACTCTAAACAAAAGGAATGCTAGAATAGCTATATGGTAACAAAGAAACTTGAAGTTTGAAGGGAAAATGCATTTCTAGAGATAATGAGGGTCAATATATATTGATAAATGGTTTACTTTGCCAGGAAAATTGTAACAAGCCTAAAATCATATACACCTAATAACATAGCTTCAAAAATATATGGCAAGAATTGGAACAATGAATTCACAGTTGGATGTGGGAAATGTTAACATATCCCTATCGGGCAGTGATAGAACAGATGAAAAAATTCTGTAGGTGTATAGAAGAGTTTAAAAGTACAATTAACAAACTGGACTTAGTGGAAATGTAGAGAATATATCACTAGCAACTACAGAATACACATTCTTTTCAAGCATACATAGGAACAATTTTTAAAACTGAATCATGAATCAGCCTTCAACAAGTTGAAAAGAAACAACATCACAAGTACCATATGCTGTTATTGTAAAACAAGTGGTTAGAAATCAACAAAAAAAATCTAAAGATAAAATAACCCCTACAATATTTAGACATTTAAAAATATTTCTAATTCATTCCCAGTCAGGGAAGAAATTGTAAGGGAAATTATAAAATATTTTAAACTAATTTGAAATGGTAAAAGTACTACTACACATAACAAAACTTATGGGATCTAACTAAAGCTTTATGTTCAACTTTTTAGCTTGAAATGCTTACATTATAATTTAAATAGGTCTATTGTTAATTAACTAAAATGCAACTTAAAAACTTAAAAGCGCAGCTGGATAAACCCAAAGAAAATAGAAAAAATAAATAATAAAAATTTGAAGAGCAGTTAATGATACAGGAAAGAAAAGATATGGTTTGTTCTTTGAAAATTAATAAAATTGACAAAATTCTGGTAAAGAGTGGTCAAAAACAAATTTAAAAGAAAGAAAAGATGGGGTGCCTGGCTGGCTCAGTTGGTTAAGCATCTATCTGCCTTTGGCTCAGGTCATAATCCATGGGTCCTGGGATGGAGCCCTGCTTTGGGCTTCCTGCTCTGCAAGGAGCCTGCTTCTCCTTCTCCCTCTGCCTGCCCCTCCCCCTACCTGTGCTCACTTTCTCTCTTTGTCAAATAAATAAATAAATAAAAGCTTAACAAAATAATAAAATAAAAATAAAAGAAGGAAAAGAGAAATGAAGCACAAATAAATAATACTGGATTTGAAAAAGGATAGAACATATGTGGCAGAGATTAAAAAGAAGAGATTTTTGTCAATACATTTAACAGCTTAGGTGAAATGGAATATTAGTAGAAATATACAAATTACCAAACCTTACTCAAAACATAGAAGATGTACATGGTCTTATAAATCATTAAATAAATTAAACCAATAGTTTCAGTTTTGTCACAAAGCAAACGTTAGGACCAGAGGATTTTGTAAGTGAGTTCTAAACATTGAAGGGATGGATAATTTCAATCCTAACACAAATTATACAGTGTCGCAAGCAGAAGTATACTTTTCAACTAATTATATAACACTAATATAATTGTGATATTGAAATAGGTTGGTACCTGTACAAGAAAAGAAAATGACAGGGCAATCTCATTCATATATAAAGATGAAAAAATTCTAAACAAAATATTACAAAACTAAGTCCAGCAATGCATAGATATGTACTGTATCAGGACCGGGTTCAGCTCACGTCATTCATGCAAGGTTGGGTTATCATTACAAACATCAGTAAGGATATAGAAGGACATGAGAAACACTGTCAACCAACTTGACCTAATTGACATTTTCTTCTACCCAGTAACAGCAGAATATGTGTTCAAGTACACATAGAACACTCACCAAGAAAGAATGCATAAAATGAATGTCAATTAAAATTCCAAATGTTGACAAGAATGTGGAGCAACAGGAACTCTCATGTTAGTGGGAATATAAATTGGTACATTGGAAAATAACTTGGCAATATCTAGTCAAGTTGAAGATTGGCATACACTATAAACTAGGAGCTCCATTCTTGTGTTTATATCCTAGAGAAAAGCTTCCACATGTGTCTAAAGACAGGTACAGTTGACCCTTAAACAGTGTGGGGGTCACCGTCACCAACCCCTAAATCCATGTATACCTTTTGACTCTCCTGCTATTGACTGGGGTCCTTACTGATAACATGAACAGTCAATTAATATATATTTTGTATGTTATATGTATCATATACTGTATTCTTACAATAAAGTAAGCTAGAGAAAATGAAATGTTATTAAGAAAATCATAAAGAAGAGAAAATACATGTACACTAGTGTACTGTAAAAAACCAATGTGTGAGGTCCCTGGGTGACGCAGTCAGTTAAGGGTCCGACTCTTGGTTTTGGCTCAGGTTGTGATCTCAGAGCCATGAGATGGAGCCCCTTGTAGTTCTCTGATCTGAGTGTGGCGCCTGCTTTAGATTCTCTCTTCTCTCTCTGCCCCTCCCTCCATCACCCCCCCACCTCATGCACCTGCCGGCCCATGCGCCCCCCCCAAATAAATAAATCTAAAAACAAAACAAAACCATGTGTAATTGGACCCCCACAGTTCAAACCTATGTTGTTGAAAGGTCAACTGTATTTGAATGTCTATAGCAGCTTTGTTTTTAATACAAGAGGGGGGAAATAACTCCCCTAAAATCCATCAGTTGCTTAATGAATATGTAAGTTGTTTTACATTCATTTAGTTATATACAATGCAGTTGTGACATAATATAGATAAATGCTGATTTTAAAAGGCAAGTGAGAGGAGACTTTTGCTTCTGGCTATAACTAAGACACATATGTATCTCTCTGGCCCATGCATTAGAGTTTCTCTCTGGGGTACATAGAACTCCTAGATCCTAGTGTGTACACATTTATAAAAGATAGTGTTAAATTTTCCTTCAGAAGAGTAACTAACCAATTTGCATTTTTCCCACTCTTCTCATTTTTCAGTGCATATTTTTATTTTATAATTGGGATCATTTATTTTTACAGTATTGTGGGTTTTTCTCATGAGTACTACAATGTAAACACTTTCATGTTCGTATTTAAAAAATAATTTTATTGACTTCATAATATTTTGTTGAGTGACTATATTATTGCTTTCTTAACCATTTCTATGTTTATGTCTTGTGTCTATCAAAGAAGACTTTGGTGGAGATGGGGTCAGTTCATAGACACCAACTATGTGAAAGATTATTATATAGTGAGAAAAGGAGCCTCTTTATGATAACAGAGAGCAGAATTAAACTTAGTGAGCTATAGGAAACAGTATTGGCTGAACCAGAATAAGGACTTACTAATACCACTGTCATCAAAACTAGATAGATGTTTTGGGAGAACTCTCACACAAGCTGTAGCTGGGTAGAGCCCTTGGTAGAAATATGAAACAAGTATTTACCAGAGGGATTGGATTTAATGGCATTCCAACCCTGAATTTAGTATGCACTTGTTATATCTCAGGTTGAAGACAGATCCTGTTGGCCTTTCTTAAAAACACTTCTTACATCCATCCCTTTCTTTCTGTTCTCAGGATCTTCATCATCTTTGGCCTAGATTATTCTAATAACCTCCTAACCAGAGCTCCTGTTTCTAATTCTTGGTTCAGTCTTCTTGACGTTATGCTGCCAAGTTGCTTTTGTAATGGAACTTCCTATGATACTGCATATGTCAAGCTAATCAAACCTTTAATTATTCCCTGTTGCCTCTAAGGTAATGCTCAAACTTTTTAGCCTGGAATTCTTGACTGTTGATATATTGGACCTTCATTCTTATTCATTCAACCACCATTTATTGAGCACTAACTCTTTGCCAGGGACTATGTTAGATGCTGGTAATAGAAAGATGAGTAAGATCAAGCACTATGCCCAATAAGAGTAAGTTCAAAAGAGCTGGGAAGGTGGGCTTAGAACAAGTTTTGGTTTGTTTGTTCATTTATTTTAAGGGAAAAGTAAAGGATTTTTGAAGAAAAGCTTATTTAGAAGACCCCTGAATTGGTTTAGAGACTCAGAGAAGGCTTAGCTTCTACCACTCCCCTAGAACTTGCTGTCCTCGTCAGACTGGTCTATTTTCTTCTTCAAGGGCACTTGATTAATTTCTGCCTCATGGTGTAATTTTTTTTTCTAATACAAAAAATGTTCTTGTACTATTTTCCATACCGAACTTTCAAGGTAGGTTACGTTTCATAGCTTCACTTATTCCGTATGCTATGTAGCTCCTTCAGGATACATCCCTTATATGAATCAGAAAACTTATTTTTGCATCACTCACTTTTCTTTTATTTATGTGCTTATTATTTTATTATTTGATAATAGCATTTACTTAAGAATGTAGTTAAAGAATATAATGATATTGTTTCCTAGTGTGTATTGCAACTAGATTATATTTAAACTTGGTGTTATTTTATTCCTAATGTGCATATTTGTCTTTCTTGTGAGATTATAAACAGCTTGAAGACATGTTGTGTCATACATATTTCTCTGCCCCCCAGAGACTTGTATACAGGTCCTATGCGACTAGTAAATAGAAGGTTTTAATAAGCATGTGTTGAATGAGAACTTACTGACTTTATAAACTAAATGCTCAGGGTGCTGTAATAATTGAACCTTCCATACTTGACCCTGAAAGATTCTTTTCTTGTCAGAAAGTAAGCCTTCTCTGATTCTCATCCCATCCCCCACCTGTTTTAGGCAAATGTTTTTGGAGTTGCAGTTTCAGCCAGATATGACTTTCCAGACTGTTTCTAGGACTTGTGCAATTGTAAGTCATGGTATCTCCTGCCACATCAGATGCATTATCTCTTTGGTGTGTGTATGTCAAGGAACTACATAAATGTATTAAAACAGAGAAATTAAGCTATATGTGTGTGTGTGTGTGTGTGTGTGTGTGTGTGTGTGTGTGTGTGGCCCATAAAATCTCTCCTTTTCTCAGTTTTCTCTTTAGTATTGTATTTTATCTTTTCTATCTCCCCTGATATAAAAGTGGAATCTTTTATTCCCATCTCTTACTTGTATATATCATGCTCCATAACATTTGTAAGATTTGGACCTGTCTTTCCATTTCCACATCCCAGTTCTAGTGGTGACCTTGGCTACATCACATTTGATCTTCTGTGTTGTAATTGTTAACATCATCATCAAGAAACCAACTGTCGAACACTTACTCTGTGCGGGGAATGGCACTGGGCACTTGGGCAGTTTCTTGTCTTATCAGGCTCATCCTCAATTTGACTAGATATGAAAATGGCTCTTCATTGTTTGCTTGCTTTCTACCCCACCAATGCTTTGGTTAATAAACTGTCTTGCTTAGAGTTCATCCTCATACTCAAGAGCAGCTGACTAGTTAGCAGCTTTATAGTCCATTCATTGGTGACGGCTGTTTCTTGGTAGTGAAATGAGTGAAAAACACAAGAGGAAGTGGGCAACCATGCTGACTCTTTACCCATTTTGCCACCATTATGGCAAATTGTTTGTGATTTGTGGAAATGGACTCTCTTTTATCAATGGTTGACTATCAGTTCCTTTTTCTGGAGAGAAGTCATTAGTTAACGCAGCTCAAGGATTTGTCTGAGAAGAGCAGCACATCAGTTAGAATGCTAATTCACTCAACTGGCAGCAAGCACAGTGAAATGACAGCTTGGAGGGGGGTAAGAGGAGTGTCTGAAAATGGCAGCAGATTGGTATTTCGAAAGGGGAGGGAAATTTCATAATGATGAATAAGAAAGATGACATTTGGTGCTCACATTTAACTTGCATTGGATGTCCATATAAGGGTCAGTATGCATAACCTCTCTTGATTAGGCCTCCGGCTGCCCAGCAGCTGACTGGGTGTATACCCTTCAGACTGTAACCAAAAGAAAGGCCTAGATAATTAGGCCAAGTTGAACTGCAGGAGGTAGCCAGCTTCTCTGCTGCCTTTTGTATATTCATGACCCAGCTTGATTGATGGAAGGACAGTGTTTGGTGACACTGTCATTTGCAAGTTGAAAGGTAGACTACAGGCTGGAGCCAAGATCAGATGTGCTTTAAAGAGTCCTACAATAAACTCATTTGGATGCTGATGATGTTCACAGATGCATTTCTTTGTTTCTTACTGTTTCTCATGGACATCTGTTAATTTGTAGAAATTAGCTTGGTTGTTTTCAGTTAAAACCTCACACTAAGTTACAAGATAGTTTTGTTTAAAAAGTTGTACAAAGTTGCTAGTGATATCATGTGTGATGTGGGCCTCAGATGTTTTCATGTTGTATTTTCACTTGTTCCTTATATAAGAATTTTAACTATATTTCTTGCATTGATGTACATTACTAGAAGCAAGTGAAGTTAAATGGAATCTTTTCACATATTTCACATATTTCAGAAATCTCAAGTGTTGGTATCAAAAAGTTTTCCAGAGCATATTGCTTTTGTAAGGAAACTGTCTTTATCAGAAGATCTATGAATATCTGAGGTTCCCTTTTAATATTATCGTTCTTAAAATGGGTCTTTTATTCATTCTGAACTCTTTTCTGTTTACTCAAAGATTTGATTATTTAGACTTGTGACAAATGAGTTGAAAATACTAAAGGAAGGTAGAATCCTAAAACAGAAACACGAGGTTAACCTAAGGACCCTCTTCAAAATGTAGAACCTATGTTATCATAAAATATTACAAGAATGAATACCATATTCTAATTAAAAGGCTACGAAGAAAGGGAAGGAAAGACTGGAAAGGATTTTTGATGTACATGTTTCATAAATATTAAGCTACTACTTAAATAGATCCTTTGAGAAACACCACGTAGATGTGAGCACTAGTTATTCTTATTAATTGTATTTTTCAGTACTTTTATTATTACATTGATGCTTTTGGAAGATAGTGTTGTTCTGGTATAGCTAAATGATCAGCAACCTGAAAATGATTTGAATACTCTCTGAAAAATCCTTAGGTGTATATTTTAGATATGTTACCTAACTTCTGTTAGTTATCATAATAACTTCAGGTAATCCATTTAAAAGCTCTTTGTTAGCTATAAAGTGCTGTATAAATGTAAGTAGTAGCAGCAGCAGCAAGGACAGCAATTGCTGTTGTTGCCTTTATTACTATTAACAACTAATCAAAGGTTATTGTAACAGCTATAACACTTGTAACATAGGAAGCAGCCCTCCTATTACATTCTTGTCGATGAAATGTGACAGATCAGGTATGAAACTTTTCTTATAAAAGCAAAATAGAAAAGAAAGACTTACTAGGTCTTTCAGCTATTTCCATATCAATTTTCTGACTTTGCTCCTCCCCACCAGATGCTAGAAAAGGCACTGTTCTCCAACTGACACTAATGTTTTCGTAAAGAAGGTTCTGGAGAGTGTTGAAAACACACTCTGATCACTGCAGAAATCATGCAGACTCCTTCTAAAGTTATTTCAGTCTTAATTGACATTTGAGATAAGCATCTGAAGTGTAGTATCCTAAATCTGTCTATATAGTATTCAGAAACTCTTTGCTGTAATTTGTGGTAATTATTTCTAAATCAAACAGTTATCTTTTAGTGGAAAAAAGTATTAATATCTCCAAAATGTTAATGAAAATGTCATTTTCCTCACTTAAATGACATCTCAGGGTTTTCAAATACTGGATATTCTTTTAGATTTTTCTTATTAGAAATTAAAAGCAAGGTATGTTTTTTCTTATGAAACAAGATAGAAATAAAAAACTGTCTTACTGAATAGAAACAGTTCCAGGAATTTTTTTTAAAAAAGAAAGCTGTGCCTTCTTGAACTGAATTTTAATGTATTGTGTATTTTTCTGCTACAGAGCAATATTCTTAACGCATAAGTTACTATTCTTCTCATTAAGTCTTTTCAAAAATTTAAAGGTGTCACTTTGTCAGGAAATTCTGGGTGTTTCCAGTGATAAAATAAACTTGACACTTGTTCCATGAAGGCATCTTCTCCCTGCTTATCAGCTCTTCAATTTATGGCTGTGCTTTGAAATTTGTGCCTGTGACTCCCATCTTTGTATTTACTCCAATTAACACATAAACCCTAATTAGCCAGATCAAGGGACTTGGGAGTCCATAAATGGAAAGTGACATGGCAGAGCTTGGCAGCTGGCATCAAGGCAAGGTGACAAAAATAGGGAAGTATCAATTAGATGACATTGATGGTAAAGCTCTGTGTTGGGACGGTAGATTTTAACAGTTCTCTGTGTCACTGACTGCTGACTCTAGGGTAGGGACGTAAAAATCAGTTAGTAAAATGACAGCTAAGTTCAAGTACTGAACTTTAGTTAAATGTACAACAATAATAGTAAAACCTGAACACCATTTTAATTTGATTTTATATCATTATCAATGATAATAAATTATACATTTCTTCCAAAATCAATTTTTGTGAATTTCTCTGTAGTGTGAGTTTCCAAGTTTTGAGATCATTACATAAATATATAGTGTTCTTACTTGAATAGGAATGCAGGAGTCCTGAATTATCAATCCTTAGGAGCCTTACTCTCCCCTCTAAATTTTTTTGGGGGAGGGGTGGTCCAAATGAGTGGATTTGGGAGTACCCATGATCACTGTTAAATATTAAAGTTTAGACAGCTGTTTTAGATTACACATATAATTCAACAGTGAAAAAAATGAGAACTTTGTAAACATTATTCCAGTTTTAGAAATCTAATGTTACAAAAAAAGACCTGTGTTTCAGTCGAGAAGTGTTATCAGACTTTGTGCATCTCTCATTACTTTAGAGAGTAATGGAAGTTAAATATACAAGAACTGGGCTGCTTCTCTAGTTTTGCGGTTTCAGCTATCTGGTTTCTAACATTGGTCTGTTCTTCAAGTGGGTGGCTGGGTATTTGTAAGGAAGGCTCTGGAGGGTATTGGAAACACTCTATATAATTTCAGTATAGAAATCATGCATACCCTTTAAATCTGTTGGGATCAAAGATAGGGTTTATTTTTATCTTTCAAGAATTGGCCAAAATGGCAATTTGAATTATGTCATCTATTAGATACTAGACAGTAGAGGGTATAGGTATTTAGTTTTTTTTCATTTTGGATAGCGAGTGGCTCTGTAAGCTTAGTTGGTATTTTGCTTGAATGTAGAGACGGTCTGTAGTCATTCAAGTAGTTGATTTTAAACTTAGACTTTAAGAATGTGAAGTTTTAGTTGCTATGTACCCCTATTTCAAGTACTGCAGAAAATGGGGGAAAGAACTCTTATTTGAAAAGTCACTGTTCTTGAGGAGTATTTGAAACATTAGAAATCTGCCAGAAGGTCTATTAACATAAATGTTTAACTCAGACACACAAACATGTACTGAAATGAAAATGTTTCATGCATTAATTTGCTGCAGAAGGAACTAACATAACAATTAGAACATTCTGCCTATTTAGACTTAAATTTCCTAGGGCAGTGATAATACATAGTGTTGATGTAGTTTAAGTCTTTTAGCATCTACAATAGTTTATTCTGTTGTTAAAATGAATTCTGTTTTAAACCATTCAAACGTGGTAAACCCCAGATAACTGGAAAGAAGCATTAGGTATATAATTTCTAGACTGAGATTTGGAAGTTCTCTCATCGACTCAGGGCTTATTAGAAATACTTGGAGGAAACAGTTTCTTTTCTAGCTTTGCAAAGGAATGCTGTCTGTATTTTGTAATTGTGAGAATACCAGATGCTGTCATAAAAACAGGAAACCCAACTAATACAAAAGTAATCTATATGAGGCTATTTTGTTTGCCATTTTCAGTCATTACTGTCAGTGGTACGTTTGTGGCTGAGGGGGTAACCTGCCATATAAGGAATACCCTAGCAATGACCAAATAAGTGTTCTATAGCTTTTTTGCCCCAGTGAGAGAAATTGTGACTTTTGGAGATCAGATGGTTTCCACCCTACTTGTGTAGCCAATACATTGACTTTTTTTTTTTTTTTTAGCATGCTGATCCCAGTTGCATGGTCATATGTTGTAAACCACATGGAACTATTTCAAACTGTGATGGGGGAAAGTAACAACTGCAAACATTCCTCCTTGAAGCAAGTGGTTGTCCTAAACTGAGCACTGTAGAATAAAAATGGAAACATAAAAATAGCAGTTGGAAAGATAAAACAGCATTTATAGTACTAATAAAACCGTTGTGGCTTCCACAGGAAAACATGCTTTGTAACCTAATGCTTACCTGAAAGGACTGTCGAGTTTCTGAGAGTTATAGCTGTTTTTGTAAGAGAAGCACAGAGATTTGCTTGAGGGCTGAGTGATAGATTCGCCTGCCTGAAGCATCCCAGTGTGTTTATACATGGCTTGTATGGCAGCTTTCATAAGACATTTACCCCATGATTTGCGATGAGCTTATGTGTGAATAATTAATGGCAATTAATCCTTAATTACAGTAATTAGGCAAGTCACAGGAAATTAAGCTGCAGCTGGAGAAGACCATGCCTGGGAAGAGAGGATTGGGGGCTGTGTGAATGTGCCATTTACTGACAGCATTACTAGGATGCGCAGTATTCAGCAGCTTTGGCATTTCTATTGGCAGCCTTGGGTAGGACAAGAGTGCTCTGCATTAGAAGCAATCTATAGTTGTCTACAAGAGTTTTAAGTTCAAGTGCCAAAATGTTGTGTTGCATATGGTGATTATCTAAGTTTATTGGTTGCTATAACTCAAATGACTGTAATTGTTTTTGGCTTGATAGCAGTGACATTAGAACCAGGAGCTTTTATGTATTCATAGGTTCTGTTGGCATGAAACATGATGCAACTTTTAGAAACAATTCATCCAGGTTTGCAATTATGAAATAGATAATGTAATTGTCTAGAAATTAACTGAGAAAATTTCAATCAAGAACAACAGCAGAACATACAGTATCTTGGTTGAGAAGTGAATTACTTTATTACTAGTTGCTTTTCCCAGTTAAGCATGGTGGTACACAGGATGCGGGAAGTATTTACTGAATTGAACACATACTCCAAATGTAAAAATACCTGAAATTATAAAAATGAAATCATTCACATTAAATGCTAACAAATTTAATGCTGACGAATCTACAAGGTGTGTTTTAGAAACAAACAAAGCAATCATTCGATAGAGAGCAGCACTGCCCTACAAATCGCTGGTGAGAGATGTTCATAGTTCCCCATTTGGGAGCACAGAACTTCTTCCATTATCTACGTGGAATTTAAAAATCATAGGGCCATTGTATACCTAGATAAAAAACCTATAGAGAAGTTCCAATATATTTTTCACTATTTTTTTTTAATGATTTTATTTATTTATTCGACAGAGATAGAGACAGCCAGCGAGAGAGGGAACACAAGCAGGGGGAGTGGGAGAGGAAGAAGCAGGCTCATAGCGGAGGAGCCTGATGTGGGGCTCGATCCCATAATGCCGGGATCACGCCCTGAGCCAAAGGCAGATGCTTAACCGCTGTGCCACCCAGGCGCCCCTATATTTTTCACTATTAAATACAAATTTGAACAAGATATTAGCATCTTTATCTACCCAGTGAGTGGTAATGTTTGTCATTCATTTTTCCCTTTGAACTTCAGGGCACAACTGGAAGTTGGGCCCACATATTAGCTTGGGTTTGATTTTAAACTTATCCAAACTTTTAATCTGTTACAGTCATTATACAGCTATTGTAGTAGCTAGAGTACTCAGTACCAACAAAACTATTGGGAAAAGGATGCCGTTGGCAGATAGTCTAAAGTAGGTAAAAATACATACATTATATATATATATATATATATATATATATATATATATATATATTTTTTTTTTTTTTTTAAGCAGTCTATCTAATTTAGTTGGAGACATTTGTAAAGGCTCACCTTTCACACTAAAAAGGAAATTTAGGGTTTTGTTTTTTGTTTTTTTCCAGTCTAATTTGTGATCAGAAATACTTGGTGCAGTAGGCTGTTTTGGTTATTAAATGTTATTAAATATACAAAGCCTCATCTTTCAAGAATACCTTTTCATCTAAGACCACTGATGGAGAGTGAAGTTCTGTGAACATTTATAGATTACTGCCTTGTGTACTTCTGCTTCACTTTAAAGAGGAAGTGAGTCACAATATCCTAATAATGGTCTTGATTTTATAAATGATTTTTCCCCTTGAAATAAGCAACACATTCATTTTAATATGTAGAATCGGTTTGCTAGCAGGGCGACAGTTTAAAAAGGCTTCCAACTGTGACACAAGTGCAACCATATTGCTTCCTATTACTCGCTAAGGTAGTTGTTTAGAAGAGAGAATGTTCTCCCTGGAAATGTTTAAAGTGCTGTAATTTTATTTAGGATAATGAGGATTTATAACCATTTTGCCATATGAAAACCTGCCTTTAGACAGAGTGAAATAGGCTGTTTTGGTTATTGAATGTTCTTAACTCTGGGTGTGTGTGTGTGTGTGTGTGTGTGTGTGTGTATGTGTGTGTCTTATAGCAGTAAGTGTTTACACTGGAAATTATGCTGGTTTGTTCTATATGTTGGTCTGTGTTGCATATGAAAATATTAAGTGATATAATTCAAATTTGGTTCATGTAAATGTTTACATTTCTTTGTGCATGGGATTTCTTTGTACTGAAACATAACTAAATAGAAAGTCTTTGTTCTTATTTATACAAATAATTTTAATAGTAACTGCTGGGTATCCTTGGGGCGCTGGGTCTTTATAACTTTGCTCATATAAGTTGTACTAGAGGAAGTTATTTTGAGCGATGGTCAGGTGCATAGTGCACAGGGAGATAGCTGTGATAGAGAAGTGCACAGCAGGATCTATATTTTTAACATTAAGCGTGACATTAATGTAGTGTGTATTATCGTTAAAAATTAACCTGGTAAATATAAATTTGACTTATATTATTAATACTATATTCTATAGCACCGTCTCAAAACCCACTGTGGAATAGTTTATGTAGGCCTCTGCCTCTGATGTGGGAGGGGGAAGAAAGGAACCAGAATAGTTAGAGATTTTTATCAGGTTTTTATCTCCTCACTGAAAATCTTAGCTCTCAAAACATTTCTAATTTCCCTCATTTGAAGGTTCAAACAGTTTCAAATTACTGCCCATGGATTGTTCTTGACATCCCGAATGGTAAATTTGAGCTGTGGAAATGCTGGAATGTGTTTTTGTGCTTTTCCTGAACAAGGGAATTCAACGGGTAAATTACAGTCATTTACTGGGAGTGTAATTTACTGAGAGCCTTTAGGCAAATGCAGGAGAAAGGACAGCAGCAGAACGGAAAAAACAGCATAAAAACTGTTTTGTGTATTTTTTCCCTTTTCTCATTAAGTATTTATTCACATAAGAGTTTTATGAATTAATGGATGGTCCTTCAATTAAGACAGATAACCTTTATTCATTTCCACTACTGATAGATCCAGTATTTGAAACAGTGATTGCCATGTGAAAATTACAACCTGAACCACATTAGTGAAATTCTACTAGTTTATTTTGCATTTAAATCCATGTTTATCTTACTGAGAATTATAAAGCGATCTGTTGCCCTGTTTTCAAAATAATTACATATTTCACTAATTTAGATTTTTACTATGCCAGCCATTCAAATAATAAAAGTTCTAAATTTTCTTAGTGGACAAATAAGTGAAAAGACTTTTCATACTTAGGTCTTGAAAAGTATTATTCTACTTTTGTCACATACCACATCTTATTTTGAAAAGAAAAAGACCATTTTGGTTGTATGCAGAGTTTTGAAGCATCACAAGATAACCCAGCCATTTTATTAAAGGTTAAAGAGAAATTTTATGAAATTGTCAACTAATTCTTTTTACTATAAGTATATAGACGTTTGTGGTAATTCTCATAAACAGTTCTGACCAATTCCTTTCATGAAAAGCAGTGCGCTCTGTAGTAATTGCTAAGCAAACAGAAAGCTGTGTTGCAAAGTGGTTTTGTATAGCATATTGTAATTTGACACTTAAGTTGTGCCCTGCATTACCCTGTGTCATAATTGATGGCTAAAGAAAAGCACACGCTATGCTAATCATTTGTTAGAATAGCTTGTTAAATTGTGGTTGCCAATTTTAAATAAACTATGGAATGTCTGTATTTTAAGGTTTTGTAGCCAACAGTTTTAAACAGTCATTTTGAAGCTGTTTTTTAACTTTCTGTTGCATATGCACGACTCTGCCTTTGCACACAAGGTCAGCGTGTTCGCCAATTTAATAGCATATTATCAAGAACAAAATCAATGAGCTGCAGGTTTCACACCAGTATCTCAAGGGACTTTTCTGTTTATACTTCCTTGTACTAATCCTGAATTTGGTGTCCTTTTAAAAACATCAAGATTGATATTTTAATACATATTTTAAGTTCTTAAAAGTAAAAACGTTCCAGAATTAGAAAGTGAATTTAGTTATTTTTAGAACATAAAGGTAAATGTATCTTCTATTTATCAAGCATAGTGACTGGTCATAAAACAGCATATTTTAATATAGACGTTCTTAACTACAGAATACCAAGAAGAACGTTAGTGCAACAAAATGGGATTCCAGAGATAAGATGACTGTACATTCAGTTTGTGAGTTCTCATTTTTTAAATGCAGCTTTTACTTAAATATGTGATGAGTCAGTTATGGCATATAAAGAGAGAGGAGTCCAAACTTGGTGAGAATGTTGACTTAGGATTGAGAGCAACAGACCTCTACCACCTCTAGAACAAGAGCTGAAGCATAATGAAGGAATATACACATTTAGACATAAAAGAAATGTTACTTCTGTGGAGAAAAATGATTTAATGTGCAGAGAAGGGTTATTCATTTTTAGGAGATTAAAAATGACTTGAATATAATACCTTTAATTTGTAATAATGGTCCGACGGGCTGCTTCCTGTCTAAAGTAAACCTTTTGATCGGCATGTCCATTTTGATCTCTTCTGTCGTGTAGTGTATTGAATGGATAAAGGTATTATTTTCAGTTATTGTACATATCCTTAATTAAGCCAGTAAAGACATGCATGTGGATTTAGCTCTCAATCATTTAACAGCCAAATATGTATAAGGTTATTCTGTGGCCTACAATTGACCCCTTTGTGTGGAGGAATTCCTTCAGAACATTCAGGATTAAGTCACTCTGTTGTGTAAGAGGAGAGATGGCACACAGGCCTTACAAAAACACTCGCACTTGATGGCATTATTTGGGAAGTGTAAGGTTTGGAATTCCGATTTCGTTGTACTTGTTGTACCTTGTCAACACCTAACACACCTGTGAGCTGAAATTTACAACAGTCTGTCTTTCTTATTGAAAGATTTTGGGGGGTCTGTTTTCTAATATATTTCATCCTCTCCTCAATTGTATAAAAACTAAATATTAGGCAAGTTTGAGGTTTGATTACTTACCATTATAAAAACACTTAGAGCAACTGATCATTTGTTCCTAAATTTGTAATGCCCTGCTTCCTTAAGTCTAACTGAATTTAAGTAACTAAATGTGTACATTTGAGATGTAAGTTCTTAATTTTTAAAATCATGTTTGTAGTAGGCCAGTATACTAAAAAGATGTAGCAAGATTTTGCTCTAATTTAGGTCAGACAGCGGAAGGCTTGGAAAGTCACATTTTCTGCTTCTTTGGAAAAGGAGAGACATCCAACATGGAATATTCTGGATGATTATCAATAATGAGTAAAAATTATTTAAAAAGATATATTTTTTTTGGTGTAAAATGTGCTTTTGCAAGTTTACTCCTTATTTTGACTTGTAAGTATTTTTCTCCCACGTCAGGCTATGGAAAGAAAAACAGTCAGTGACCACAAACTACAATAAAATGTCCTTAACATAGTTTGGAGGTGGAACGGCAGTAATATAAATCGGGCACCTTATTGAAGAGTTCTTGAGCGTCCCCGGGGACATCGGCCTTCATTTCAGTCGCGTGTGAGCTCACCCACGATTACGCGTGGCTTCTCGGGAGTAACTCACTGACCCGTGGAGAGGCGTCTCTTGATCCTGGCCTCTTCCTCCCTGGCTGTGGGCTGTCGAAGGGCGTCTGCACGCGCGGGGAGTAGGTGCGCATTGCACACGCACCGGCCGAGCCCAGGCTCCCTTGGCTGTGCAACACACGCAGCAGCCGCACTCTTTCCCTCAAGTCCCGAGTTTTGCATAAAGATGTGTTAGGAATCTCGTTTCTAAAGATTCTAGAAAGATAAATAATGGATGTGTGGGAGCTCAGTTTAAGCCCGAATTTTCTTTCCTTAGTAGTTTTTGTTCTCAATCACCTTGATGAAACAATCTTGAAGCCGCTCCGCTTTCCGTGGCATTTGGAATGAGTCCCTGACAGGCTGATTTTCCACCCCTGTTGTGATGCTGCTTTCTCTAGTTAATATTCCTGTGTAAGTGTCGCACAAAGGTAAACCCAAAGAGCCCGCACATGACACGGAGGCTGCTCCATTTACATTAATTATGCAGTCAGGGCGGTGAGAATTCGCTGTCAGCCCGAGGGGCGGGGGCGCGCTACAGCGGCAGCGGGCCGGCCCCGGGGCCTCCCGGCGCGGCCGCGGGAGGGGGAGCCGGGATCGCCGCGGGCTGCCGGGCGGCCGCTCGGCGCCGCGGAGAACAATGGGCGCGCCCCGCGAGCCGCGGGCCGGAGCGGCGTTGCGGTCCCGAGCCGTCCCCGCCCCCCGCGCCCGCGGCGGCCCGCGCTGCGCCCCGCGGGGGTGGCTGGCCCGGCGGGCCTCGGCTGAGAAGGCAGGCGCTTCCTGCCCGGAAGCCCGCAGCCGGCCTCGCACCCTCGGGTCAGCCTCACCTGGGAGTAGACCTGCTCCCAAGCCTGAGAGTTAGTCCCTTCAGATCCAAACCCGAAACTTGATTCGAGGCCTGGCGACCACAGAGGCAGGATTTCCCTGATTTCAGATACCTAGGTTGCTGCCGACCCGGGTATCTCAGAGGAGGACGGCGTAATCACCCTGTGAACATCTCCGACTGGTTGGAAAAAATTCCAAACCAGCTTCAAAACAAGGACACCCTGGGATAATGGTGGTTAAGGAAAAAAACAAAACAAAACAAAAACAACTCTCTAACCCCTCACCATAAATATGAAACCTCTTCCTGGAGGTTTCCCAGTGTAATTGACTCTGAAGCATCCTAACTTAATGGCTGTTTTTCAAGAGGAGACTGAATTCCATAGGGAATTTCACAGGGAATTTAATTGTACAAACATTTGTTGAGTACCTACTATGTCCTAGGTGATGGGAAATTATTACCTCATTATTGCTGTATGGAAAACATTCCAGAAAATTAAGATTATTGCTCTTTCCAGGATTTAAATATGGAAGCCATGAGAAACTGCCCTTTTTGTCACCACTGTACCCCCACTCCACCCCTTTCCCTAGGGACTTAGCTTTAGTCAGGAAGTATTGTGCAGTATTTCTGCAGTGTAGTTTATGCATCTAATTGTGTGAACTTAGAATTGCATGCTTGGAAGGAATGACTAGCCACATACCCGTGCCAGTAGAACAGCAGAACACTGAAATTTGAAAAGATTAATATAAAAGGATAATTTGAAAAGCCTTGCCCCTTTTTTAGATTTGCAAAAACAATTCCATGCTTATATTTTGTACTTTTCTTTAAAGGATTGTGTGTGCTGCATTTCATGACTAAATTGTGTCACAGCCAGGAGCAGCCACACTGAAAATTTTTCCAAAAGGAATGAGGCCATCTTTTCAAGGCCACGTGTAGTTGCTAGCTATGATGACATTTAGCTCTATCCCAACCAAAATAATAATTTTTGAAGAAATCAGTACAGTACTCTTATCATTTTCTGTGTTTCTTTCAATAAGTAGATAAAAAGTGGTATGTAAAAAATGTTAATACTTTCTTCTGACATTTGTACTATGCACTTGTTCCAAAAATGAACTATTTTCGAAAACAAATGTCATTAGCTTCTTTGGCCTATAAGAAAAATGTTGATCCCTGATAAAGTACATATTTTTAAAGTCCCTTCTAATTGCTTAAAACATACTATTGTGGATGACTTTTTCTCTTCTCAAATGCAAATATATAAAAATATAATGTCCTAGAATGAATGTTAAATCACATGAAATTGCTGATGGTATCTGACCACTTTTTACTTTAAAAATGGCAATTGCATGTGGTTCAGTCAAAAAGACCATATTGGTAACACATAAGTGAAATGAAAAAGCAAAAAAAGAAAGTACTTAGGTACTTAAAACCATTGTGTATAAATATATGCATGTACAAAAGATTGCAATTTGATGTTACACAAATAGAGTAAAATGTTCATGGAGTTCTTTTTTCTCTTATGAAATTTCTTGAAATCACAATGAAACAAGAATTTTGAAGTTTGTTTTCTTTTAAGCCTGGGCAGGGGGGGAGGATTCTCTGTTCTTTAAAAACAAAATTGAAAACATATACCAAACTTAGTGATCCCTGGGCCCTTGGAATTTAACTATGTATATTTTTGTATTATTAACTGTATATATTCTATGTATAAATATCCAAAATTTTGTGTTTTGACTCTGTTTCCATTCCATTGAAGAGTTAAGGTACTACTATTATGTACATTTCATACTTAATTTTACCTAAATCTGATGGGAGCTTCCAAAATTAGGTCTAGCAATCTAATCAGCATTTTAATTGGAACTATATTTACCAGTATGACTGAACTTTTTTTTTTCACCCACTCAGAACAGTTTATATCATACAATTAGTTACACAGTATTTGCTTTTGATGCTATCATCTGTGAGATTTTTGTTTCTGAGATAAATTTCCACAAATAAGTAAATTTTTAAAACCAGAATGCAAACGTGATAAATTATGAATATACTTATTTTAAAAATATTTAAATAAGATATTCACTCAAAAAATCATATTCTTACTTGGTACCATTAGCTTCGACATCATTGTATGGTGCCAGATTATAATGATATGAAGCTTATAATACTATTTCACATTTTTATCCACTAAATAAAAACCTGTCCTGTGTTTTATTACAAAGTAGGTGGCCTGAAGGAAAAATATATGTATTCTTTCCTTTTGGTATAAAATATGCATTTGGGCTTCTCATTTCATCCCCAATCTGTGTTATTCCTTAAAAATGCAGAACTGCCTGAAGTCCTCTTTAATATTTAATTCAACAACTTTTTAATCTGTCATTATGCTGTGATGAAGTAAGCATCAAGTGTCGCCGAAAAAGATTAAATTATACTTGGAAATAGGAATTGAAATGATTTAAGGTTGGAGGCTGAATATTTGCTTTGCACAAGTAATAATAATAGTAGCTTGGGTGAAGAAGGGCTTTGGTTTGGCTTTAATGTCTTTGCCTTGCTGTGCTCCCCTGTGGCTCCCCCTGATTTACGCTGGCATTATTGAGCTTTATTTTATTTAAATGGAGGTAGAAAGTGGAAATTACTACACTACAATACATTAATTACTCCATACTATTTCCTTGTACTGATTTCCCTTTTTTCTGTAAACATCATAAACAATGATGCAACCTACCCAATATGGATAGCAGCTGTAAGCAATCCTGTAGTTCTTGTTAACAAGCTTATCTTAGAAAGGAAAGGCAGTAATAATTAATATCCATCTATGGAATAGTGAGAGGCAAAGGAACATTTATGCTTTCCCCTTCATAGGGGTTGATATCCTACATAGGAATAAGCTGTGACAGTATGTGTTAATATTTTAACCACCACATTTTACTTCCCGCTTTTAAAATCTAGACTTTAATCTGTGGGCTATTTTATAGTTAGGGACAAAGGTACAGACTTTTAGACCTCAGTGACTCTTGGATTGTTCAACAGGTGACAAAGACTATAACCTCTTTGGAGTACTTTGTCTCTGCATAGGTTTAGATCTCTGTCATCTGGAAATCTGTCTAGTCTCTGGCTGCTTAGGCTTATTTTTAATCTAGTGGTGTAACCCTGTCTCCATGAGGCCAAACCATCAGTCAATCTAGTGGAGAAAACTAATTGAGAAATTATTTGATCAAGTACACAGAAGAGCTCCGGTGGTTGTTTGAAAGAATGCCATATTTCATTTTTACTGTAATGTATGTGTATTGTTGGTTTATATGTATACTCTGGCTCTGTCTGTAATGAATATCTTCAAAACATGCCTTCATTTGTCATGATTTGGCATGATGATGGTCCTTTTAAAAATAAGCCTGGAAAGAGACTAAAATCTTGACATGCAGCACACCTGTTGAAATATTATCTGTATTAGCTGTATTCACTCCCTGGAATCCAGTGTGTCCGTAATTCAGGTGCCCACTTCCCTAGCATCATGTCCTCTCATGGAACAATAATAGAGAGAAAAGGCCTCTCCGCCTTATTTCTTTGAAACATTCTCAGGGAGAATATAAACTTATTGCAGTGAGTTCAGAATTACTTATTAACTCTCCAGAATTTTAAAAAATAAAACTGGCAAAATGTTTTTAAGCTTACAAAGTTTTCTTTGTTACCCTCTTGCTACCCTTTTTTTCTTGTATCACCATGGCTGCGTAAGTTGCACTGAGCATAAAGCATCTGGACAAAGTACAAGAAAGGCTTTTTGCAAATGATACATTCATTTTCTCAGAAACGATTTTTTTTTTTTTCTGGTCGCTTGAGTTAATTGTATGCCCTGCCTAACAGAATTCCCTGAATATTTAGCTCCCCACTTTATCAGTGAATACCCAAGGTATGGAGGGTGGGACAATTGTGTGCGCGTCATTCGACTCCTTTTCCTTTCTTATCATTAGATATTTGAAATTAAAGTTCTGTTTTTGAAACTAAATTACCTCTTACAGTTCATAAATACATATTTGGAAGACTAGGTTCACATGTTATTTATGATTTAGTGTTTTGATCTAGAATAACCTTTTTAAATAAATCAATTTTTTTAACAATTGGTCAATGTTTACCTACATCCTACCGTTCCTATTAAGATATGCATTTGTCAACATGTGCCTTTTTTGCTGTAACACAAGACTAGTTGCCTTTCTGAAACCTAGTATGCTTGTAGGGTAAAGTAAATGCATGTCTTTGTAGAAGAATAAATAAAAAGAGCAACCTGAGTCAATAAGCGGGTTCAATTCATGCCTACAGCCATGGCGGACAGCTCATTTTGTAGATGTGGGTGTTTTGTTTACATTTATAATGCAGCTTTATTTAATGCTGACAGATATAGCTTGTGGCAAATGATAGTCAGAATGTATGAGCAGTCATAATGCTTCTGTCTTCTTATAGTGTGCTGCTGAAAATAAGCAGTTCACCTCTGTTTTTATTGAGGAAAGGATATGAGACAGCTATAGCTTCGTGAGGCTATTTATTGAGTTGTTTTACTAGCTGTGAACATGCCGCTTTATAGCAGTTGTGAAAATGGACTTTGCTAGTGTGTGGGAAAGGAAATAACATTGCAGTATACAAGGGTAGTAAAAAATCTCTATAAATAATTTTTCAGACTGAGGAATATTCTCATTTAAACAGGCAGAATGGGTTGTGATTTTGGCTAGGTGTCAGTTTCCCCCCAAAAGTCACTGGGTTGGAATTAATCATATAATTCAGAGGAAAACTTTGATTCTCTAAATATTAATTGGGTTTGAACTTAGGAAAAGTTGTTTACATACCCACCTAAATTTAGTATGACATTATGACCTTTGGGGCTTAAGGCTCTCTATTAACCAACTTAGGGGCACGAAGTATAAAATGTGCAGTAAGCTGCATGTATGTGTGATAAGACATACCTGTAAAGCTGATAATAGTATGTTAATAGTATGTTATTTAAGAGTGTACACACAATAGAGAGAAACTTGCATTCATATACTGTTTATAATGTAGTAGAGAATTCAGATGTGTAAGTAGTGCACAATGGATGGAAAATTTTAGAAGTACTTGTGTTTTGACCTAAGGAAATTATTAGTCAAAATAACTAAGGGAAAGCGACAAACCACAGAATTTGAATTTGCATTATTTCTTTCGTCCTTTGGAAATTGTAGGCACTCACTATACCTGGAGCTTTTAACTCTACAACAAACTGTTTTGGTTTTTACACTAGTTTCTTTTTTCCTCCACTAAATCTGCCCAGGTCTACTACAGCTTTTTTGATGTACGGTTATTTATTGGCTACCATAATTGTGATGGATATAATACTTTTTATTCTTAAACATAAAAAAGGGCATTAGAAAGGTGCATATTTGAAAATTTTATTACTTTTCTATTTTTATTCAAATGTTCATCATACAGTAGTGAGAAAGGTACACAAATAATGTTTTCATGCATGCAAAATAATTTAGAAAGCAGTGTGAATCTCAGCAGGTGTTTCTTCCATGTCTGTGCTCAAATTTCTGGGGAACACCGAATATTAAATTGAAATAACCTTCCCTTGATATTATGCAGCTAAAGTTCAGTTTAATTCTCAGATAAGGTTTTCCTGGACACATATCATTTTCCTCTCATGTAAATAAAAATCAGACTACTTAGATTTTAATACTTGCTACTTCACAAAGTAAATCAAAATGCTGCAAAGTACTCACTTATTTCCTTTCTTAGTGCTTTTATTAAGGCATTTCTGTTACCACCAAATATATGGATTATAGGGATGCTGTAAAAATGTTCTTATTTCCTTCTCCACTGGCTGATGAAATGGGTTAATCTCTCAATAGAGCTATTTCCTTAATTCACCACCTGTTTTCAAATCCCCAGTAACTGACAAGGTAAGCGGAGAGATTCCTCTGTGTGTGCCTTGTATACTTATTTCACAGAAAGAGGAACCTAGAATAAAAAATTAAGACAAAAATCTTCCTTGCATTTTTTTTTAGGAAAGTTGTTGATACTTTACTAAAAAGCTGCTATATTTAAACTATTGTTTAGCAGCCTAGTTATGTCACCCACCAGGCACTTTTCAATGGAAATTTTCCACTCAGAAGGGCATACCTCTATGTAAAGTACGTGTATTACCTTTTAAAAAAATGCCCATTTCCTTTCCATATTGTGAAAATGTGATAGACATATAGCTAATGCAAATTTTGTATTTCTGATTTACAAACAGAAGAACTGATTTTCTACTTGTAAAACCAAATGTGGGCTTGGCTATTATGGTTAGAATGTCTCCACTGTATATAAGTAATCATTTATTGTTTAAATACAGAAGAGGCTGTAACAAAATGCTGTCAAGAGCCATCACACTCATTAACCTGCAAGCTAATTAGCCTCCTCCTGCCTGATTGCTGACAAGTTCTTCAATCTGAACCCATTGCTGTTGTGTCAGCAGAGAAGCACAGAGTGAGGTAGAGGAGGTCTCCATTAGATGTTTGTGAACAGAGTCTCTGCATTAAAGGTTTGTTTTTTACACTCTAACAAATGTTAGAGCATTCATATCCCCAGCTATAATTAAATTGGCAACTCTTAATTATTGTAATTAGTGTATTAACTGTTTCCTTTCCTGTTCATCTATAATTGATTTCAAGAAATTGCATGTAATTTAATGTGATTTTTAAAATGTAATCATTGTTTAAAAGGTTTCAATAGTTAGATGTATATCTAAATGCTACTGAATATTTGAAATAATATGCATAATAAAATAACTTAAATGCAGCGTCTTGTCAAAACCAGTACTTATGGGCTTTATATTCATATGTCCTTTTTTTTCTGTGCAAACATGACATTCATTCCCCATTAGATTTTTTTCTTTCCTAGTAGGCTAACATTTCTTAACTAGGTTGCAAATTAGCATAGGAATGATAGAACATTTTGCAAATGCATCTTAAAATATGAATTCATTAATTTGTGGAAGACTAATTCATTTAGAATAGCTTCTTGAGGGCAAAAAGCATACGTAAGATATTTTGCTTGTTATAGCATCCAATCAAACTTGAGACTTTATGGAGAATACCAGAAAAAATAGAATATAATTTTGGAATGGTAAATGATCTAAGTATGAATTGAGGAGGCCTTTTCTGGATTCTCAGAATTATCACTATTAACTACTTTCTGGCAAATGTTACTTAAAATTTTGGTTTCAAATATTTGATCTTCAACGAATTAGTTAGAGGCATAAGCCATTCTGAAATGTCATATATACCAGCAAAATGTATTCGCATGTCTAAAAAGCCACGTACTGAAATTTATTGTACTTCTAGTTTATGCAGGGAAAACTGCTATTTGAGGTTATCTGATTTGAAAGTACTGGATTGAAATAAGAAACCACATCAAAGTTTATGGGAGCTTTCCACACAAGTGCATGTTTGCTCTGTATTGGACATGGGCAGAATTATCATTTGCATAGCATCCTGTAAAGATCTTAAACTACATGGATATATATTTACCACTACTGATGTGAAGCTCTAATTAAGGAATGGGTGTTTTAGGGGAGCCTGAGTGGCTCAGTCGGTTAAGCGGCTGCCTTTGGCTCAGGTCGTGATCTCAGGGTCCTGGGATCGAGCCCCACATGGAGCTCACTGCTGAGCAGGGAGCCTGCTTCTTCCTCTCCTCCCAGTTTGTGCTCTCTCTCTCTATCTTTCTCTCTCTCTCAAATAAATAAATAAAATCTTTAATAAAAAAAAAAGGAATGGGTGTTTTAAATAAAATTTAAAATATACCTACTTCATTTAGTCATTCTTACAATAATTAAAATATGAATGTGACTTATGTCAATGGTCATTCACTTCCAGATGGCAGTCATTTTTTAAAAGATTTTATTTATTTATTTATTTATTTATTTATTTATTTATTTATTTATTTATTTAGAGCACGCATGTGTGAGGAGGGGGAGGGTCAAAGGGAAAGGGAGAGAATCCCAAGCAGACTCCCGCACTGAGCTCAGAGCCCACTGCGGGGCTTGATCTCACCAGCCAAAGATCATAACCGGAGCTAAAGTCAAGAGTTGGACGCTCAACCGACTGAGCCACCCAGGCGCCACACAGATGGCAATCATTTTATGAAGAACTAACCAGTGCACTACAAAATATATCATTCTTTAACAAATATGCCCTTCTAAATACAGGGCCTCTAAGAATTGTAACTCAAGCCTCAAGTTAACTGTGTGATGGAATAGATAATGAGCTTTCTTCTTACACTGTAGTTCTGTGGACCTGGCCTCTTGGCTAAGAAAGATTTGAAGTCCTGAGGCAGTGTTTTCCGTATTTAGAATAAAATTTATGAGTTGGGAGCTGCTGTTTTCACCAGTAAGGACACTGTCTGACCACCATTCCTTACCTGTACCCCACTTCCTGGCGCAACCTGATTCTGAGAGAAGAGTAAAATTTTCTCCCAGAAACTTTCATAATCTCCTTTAGACTGTGATGCAACTTAAGTTTCAGAGAATTTAGTGTAATAAAGATCCACATTTGCTTTACAGAGTAAACAAAATTAATTTAAGGGCCTTTTGAATTTTAGGGCCCATTTCAGAATCACTGGGCCACTAACTATAGTTTATAATCATAGTATTAGAGTCCTAACTAAATTCTTAACTTGTCGAGGGAAGAGAACCTATGGAACATCTAACTCCGTCCTCTCATTTTATAGATAGGAAAATGAGACTCAGGGGAGGCAACTTGCCCAAGGCCATACAACCAAATAGTACAGCAGATATGAAATGAGGATCCAGATCTTTGGACTTCTAGTCCTGTGCTTCAAGTTTCATAAATTAAAGTTTTAGTCAATTGATTTAGTACTTCCTTCTGGGTATCTATGATTATTTTTATTACAGTTATTTTATTTTATTGTTTTACAGTTATTTTAGATTGAATGTTAAAGTTGTTTCAAGTATGAGTATAGTTTTTTTTTAATAAGTACAATTTTATTGTTTAAAGTAGTTGCCCAAAGTTATAGAAAACATTTAGCCTTTTTAAAGAATACACGAGTACTAAGGTAGAAATGGCTGAATTTAGAACTGAATGGTACCAAAACAAAACAGAACAGAACAGAACCGCAGTTTGATATCAAGGGGTATTTTTCTCCCATAAGTTATTTAATAAAAGAAACTTCTATGGTGTTGAAAGTAATGCCACTAAAGTGCTGGTGTCAACAAGAGCTTCTAAAGAAGCTAAATTGTTTTCCAAAAAACTTAGGATGAAAGTCCTTTATATCATCTGCCTAGTTTGTTTTTCCCCTTATTGCATATGTCACATTTTTTAGATGGAGTGTGTGCATGTTGTCATTGTCAGAGGGTACATGAAGAGAGGAGAGTACAGCACAAATCCTAAAGCTTCAAAATATAGTTGATAATGTCTTCGAGTTTTTTGGTTAGCTGGTGACTATTTCAGAGCCTCACAGCCATTGCCTATTACTAGACCTTCCACTCTGCAGCTCCTACAAAGTTAGGATTAGAACAGAGAGACTCTATTTAAAAGAGAGAGAGAGAGAGAGAGAGATACTTGCCCAAATGCTTCATGTGAAAACAATTATTTGAATTTTGATATATCTTAAATAACAAATATATTTTTCTATTAAATGTATCTGTGTAAGTGCTTGTCTAGAAGTGATGGAGAATTGAGGGCATTGTCTCCCGTAAGACTGTGGTGGTTGGTGTTGGTTTGGCAGCTCTGCATGTGCAACTGTTAAAGAGTAAAGCCCCCAAAAAAGTATTTTCTTGATATTAGTTTTCATTTATAAACCAGAATAATTCTGAATGTTTATAGTAATGGGAGATAACCCAAGGCAAATTTAATTTTAGATTGGGCTTTTGCTTAATGTATTATTCATAGTATTGTATCATCGGTTAAGCATATCCCTGACAATAAACTTAAAACTTAACTTTAATAGTAATATCCACCCTAATTTGGGTGAGTCAGATAGTGACCTGACATGATTTATTTTGCCTCATTATTGTAGATAATTTTTAAATAATGGTGTGATAGAGTTATTTGGTATGTTTTTCTCATCCCTCCCCCACCTTTTTTTTTTTTTTTAACACTTTGCCATTTTTGCTGCATGACCTGGTTTTGCATTTATCTGATTCTCTGTTCATCTAATTAGTATGTTCTAAAAAGACCTGGACCACTTATTGTACAGAGATGTAGCCTGTGGGTATTTAATAAGGAGCTTTCAGTGCTACATTTGCATCTTTTGCTTGGGGTCTGAATAGTGAATTACCTTTAAGATCATTAGAAGCACTGCTGTATTGTTAAAATCAGGCTGCAATATTCTAATGACAGTTTAAAACTTCAGGCTTCCTATATAACCCAGGTGACCCCAACATAATTGTATGTAGTGCAGAAGACCCCAGGATAAACTGCTGACGGTTCTGCCCATCCACAGTGTAGCCTCAACAGGCAGGTAGCTTTATACCCAAACAAACCACATAGAGATGTAGTGAAAGCAAATGAGTCTTATCCTAATCATGTGCACTCAAGTGCGTATATTATTTATATCATGATACTAATGCCCCAAATATGACTTGATACTTTTCAAAAAGAAACACATCCACCAAGCAATATGCAGAATGTGGAATGTATTTTATTAGATAACTAACCATTTTTAAATGTAGTCCCTGGAAAATGAGAGGCTTAAAAGTGGGATATTTTGCTTTCAGGTTCTTCCCCTAGGCCAGGAACTCAATAGGGAGATACTTTGTTGCCCAAGGATTAAATTATAATTTATTCTTTCTCTAACCAAATACAAGAGAACTATTAGTAGATACCAGGTGAGAGTCCTTAAATCTGTTCTAAAAGGTGGCTTGGAATACTTTTTAGAAGTTTATATATTTTTTGTTTGTGTATACATTTTTAACATTTATATATTATTTTAGATTTTTGTCATTATTATAGAATTGTGGAATTTTAAAGCTGGAAGAAAATGTAATTTAATTTAGCACCCCTTTATTGTAGTTAGTATTTTCACTGGTTTTCTGATTTCAAATTGATGTGATATTTTCCTCATCACCAGTAATGCCAAGGAGCTCAAAGGTGACGTAAATAAAGAGAATAGTAATAAATTTCATTTTTTTAAATAAATGCTTTTACTTAGAGGGCATTTATAGATTCCTTACCTGGCATTTACTCTGTTTCTGAACTTCTTGGCTACGTATGAAAAACTAAATGAATACAGTTAATTTTGCACAACTAATTTTAGTAGATAGCATGTTAATTGATTTAAAATCTGGGAAATTGTACTTCAAAATTACGTTTCTGAAATAGCTTTTTCCTAATAGAATCTGAAGTTACTTAGTTGTGATCAATAATTTCTGCTAAACAACTGTATGTAAATTTTAACACAGTGCTGTACATGTAATGGGTATTTGGCAGAGGTTCACTGAATGAAAGCATGAATGCATGAACGATCAAACTGAAAATAATATAAAATAAAGGAAAAGAAGATGTGCCTGGCACATAGTGGGGCCCCTGTAGTTAGCTGAGTCAACAACCAGTTACGTTTTCCAGAG
Source organism: Ursus americanus (assembly GCF_024610735.1). Classification (NCBI taxonomy): domain Eukaryota; kingdom Metazoa; phylum Chordata; class Mammalia; order Carnivora; family Ursidae; genus Ursus; species Ursus americanus. Next base: position 9,369,452 of record NC_142144.1, on the reverse strand, counting down.
GGTCTCACTTCTAATAACAGTTTCAGAAGTATTAAAAAAAACAACCACCAGGAAGTGATTAGCTTGAGTTCATCTGGTAGACTGCCTATAATGTGTTTATTTTGCTTATCTCCTCCTTTGCACTCTTTTCTTGTTACCAGTTTACTACTCAGAGTTCTCCAGATCAGCTCTGAAAGGTAGCTAGCTGATGTGGCAGGATCCTTGTTCAAACCATGACAGCGGATGTTGCCTTTTCTTTGCTCTTCTTTTAATTGTGTCACCTTCATTGTTAGAGAAACCCAAATCTTCTGTTTCTTGAAGAAGGTGCTTTATTTATATCTTTTAGATCTATTGTGGAAAGTTGTATCTAAAAAAAATATGATTATTTCTTATACGGAGAGAAGTTAATGGTAAAGCAGACGTTTATGCAAAGATGTTTACTGCAAAAACCTACACTGAAAAAGTATAGTCAGTGTAAATTTTTAGTTAAAACTGGATCCAGGTTGCGTGCATATTCAAAAAATTATATAAGGCTTAACATATATATGATCAGGACATTGACCGGCGGTATTCTATTAAGTAGTTTTGCAGGATTTTCTGTTCTAAGAAGAATTTGTTGTATTCGCATTATTGTTTCCTTTGGGATCCCAGACAATGACTCTGTAGTCTGATTCATTAATATTGGTTGTCTTCTGCAGGGAGTATCCAGATTTGACCTGCCAAGTATTAAATTTTTAATGTATTACTACTTCTTTCAGAGAGTAAGGCTTGTCTTTGTTCTTTGTATTTTCGTACCAGTACAGCTTGAATCAGATAAGGATTTAATTTGTACTATCACTAAATATGCCTCATTTAAAAAATACACACAACACACATGCACAACTATAAAAATGTTTATTGATGAAAGTATTTCAATATGAATTGCTACCTTTTAAAATATTTGAAAGTATGCATTTCCAAATTTATTTTGAAAAGTGCCAGGGGGTGCTATGTGCTATGTACAACAAGTTAATTATTATGCTATTAACATTGATGATGTTGAATGTGTATTAGTTAATGTGTTAATGACGTGTTAATTACTGTACATGTTGTGAAGACCCTTCAGGCTTGTTCTATGATGCAACATGTCAACTTGAACCAGACCAAGTAATCTGCAAAGCAGACTGTAACTCTTAAAAATAACACTTGTAAACATAAATTATAAATTAAATTATGCTTTTTATTATCCTTTTTCTTTCTGGTAGAATGAATAAGTAATTCTTCTGCTATCTGCACCTGTTAGAACCTAATACTGTCAGACTCTGTTTTCCCCAAGAGGATTGAAAGAGATTTGTTATGCAATAACTTCCGCTTTGTTTACGCTCTGGCATTTAGTGTATATTTTATATAGATTCATGTGTTTTGCAACCTGAAAGATCCTTCTTTTTTTGTTTACCAGATTAATTTATAATGGAAGACACTCAGTCTTTGTGTAAGCAGGTGAAAAGTAGCTTTGTTTGATTAGCACCACTAGTTGATATTAAACCAATCTATACATATTTGTGATTCAAGCAGTGGCTCTTCAAACTTGTTGGCCAGATAGTTGAAATCTCTGGACATCACCCATAAAAACTGGACACCAATTTCAGATCATTTAAAAGAGGCCAGAATTTGCTGCTGTTTGAGTACATGGAATAATACATTTGTTTTTTGTATAAATACAGTTTGAAAATGTTAAATATTTGAATTTTATTACTTCAACTTTTGAATTAATAGTGGCCCATGTCTTCCTAATTGACAGCATTTTTGGAAAATATACCTAGTGATAATCTTTAAGAGATTAATTTGGAGAAATATGATAAAATTGATAATACAGTATTATTTACATAATATTATTATTTTTATTTCTTCAAAATCACTGTTTCATATTAAAACAAAAACATCCATGAAGAACGAGCGTTCACAAATGAACGAACGGTCTTACGGTGAGGATGTTTTTCAAATGACCCAGAACCAACTTTTTAAAATGCAAAAAATAAAATAGAAACGAATGTTCCTCTTAGGCAGTTACTCTGTTTTTAAGATTCTGTTAAAAAATAATACATACAAGAGGAGGTCAAGAGTTCAGGCTGTAAAGCTAGACTGTCTAGGTTCAAATCCTCGCTTTTCACCATCTAGTTGTATGACCATGAGTGTGGGCTTTCACCACCATGCTGTGGCTCGGTTTCATGATAATGAAAATGGGCATGATAATAGTACCTCCCTCTTTGAATTGTTGGGGTGATTAGATGAGTTAATACAGGTAAGGCACTTTCAGCAGTGCCTGGCACCTAGGAAGCACTCAATAAAGGTGAGGTCTTATTAACCCACCTTTAATATTATACTGAAAATTATTTGGAAGCATTTAATTTCCACAAGCTCTTTGAATTCCCGGGGACCCATTATAAATGTGAGTTTTTGGTTTTCAGTCATTATAGTCTCGTACTTCATCACAGAAAAACATCTTATTTTTAATGATGATTTTATTACTCTGGTATTGTTTACATCCACCTGGAGTAATCTCAGGCTTTTTCGTTCATCTAACCTTGCTTGATTTCCTGTAGCACAGTTCTTGTTGAGATTAGTGTTGGCAGGGAAGGGTGTTCTGACCAGGACTTTGGTCTCCCTTGCAAATATTTGTGTATCTCTTGTTTACAGCCCTGATGTCCTCTTGTAACACCCATGCAAAAGGGATTCTAATAAATCTTGTGCTCAGCATTACACATTGTTTGTTTTAGCTGCCTTCCACTTCAGGCTTCCTCCTTTAAGAGCGAGCCATTACGAAAGGTTAGATTCACAGTTAGCAGGCTTTAGCTCTCCCTTTTGAATCAGTGAGGTTGCCGTTTTATTGCTCTCCGACTTACACTTCAGTGATGAGAGTAAACTAGCATCAGATTAAAGGTCAGCAAATCCCATCAAAGAGAGGAATATTAGGGGCAGAGATAGTTGGAGAGGCAGCACACCACTGGGTATTGACAGGGTGATTCCAGGGTATCAGTCAGCAGAATTATAGCTGCCCAGAGAGTCAGTACAGCTTTAATGAGCCTGTGTGAAGAGGAAGAGGGTGGATTTATGTAGTTCCTCATAATTTTCTGTAGAGACTGTTATTGCAGACATTCTGTGGAGTGTTCTGGTCTTTCATTTAATTCAAAGGTCCTGGAGCTTATCCATCCTCTAAATTCCTTTTTGTTAGCTCAAATCAAAGTTGACATTTCCATGGTTTACCACCTAAAACATCCAGTTCAAAATCAGGTTTCTTTAGGCAATTTTGAAATCTATATACTGTTAATATAAATCTACAGTCATATTTATATTAGTGCATATATATATATATATATATATATATGTATATATCCTTTCAGAAAAGTGGATTGAATAATAAACATTTTTTTCATAAGTAGGCAATGGGGGGAAATGTGCATTTACATGTTGCCCTCTAAGTAAGTGGAAAAAAACGGATTGCAATTATGGTGCTTTTCAAACAGATCTTAATATTCATCTTCCTTAAACTGACTTTACTAATTAATTGTTTATATGCCCATTTGTATATGCCCCATCTCACTCTTTATGCCCCCAATACCCCTAAACTGAAAAAAACATTTTTTTTTCATCTCTGGAGGGGAAATGTTTTTAATTGTTCTAATGAGCAATACTGTATTTAATTGCCGTTATTTTCAGTCCACCTTGATTTTAATATGTCTTTGTAGTGAATGTGACTCACTTTAATTTCTTACCAGAAGGGGATTAAATCTCTGTGATTTCAAAATCTAGAGTGTGCTTTGGAAAGTCAAGGTTTTGTTTTTTGTTTTTTTTTTTAATGTCTTTGGATATTTTTGCCTGAGGTTATTTGCTTAAAGAGTTAATGATATATGGCTATAGATACAGATATAGGTCCAGATATAGACAGATTGTTTTCGGTTAAGCTTTTATTTAATAGGTCACTAGAAAATACATGATTTGTGAAAAAATTATCAGTCAGCTTGCACTAGAATATTGTGTTTTATTAGTCAAGCCAGCCACTTTTTGTAATTCGTATTTTAAAATACGCTATTTTGATTATTTGTGAGTAAATGGATGCCTTATTAACAAAGAGGTCTTGTTTGTGTGATTTGCTGCTTGGAAGATGCTTTCAAGCTTTTCTGCCATTGTCCTTTGCATGCCATGTGGGTGGTCGTGCTTTTCAGACACTTACATGGTTTTTAATGGAACAGAGTGATGGATGTGATACAACCGACCATGAGAAGCACAAATATCCTTTTCGAAGTTCATCATTGACTGAAACATCTACAGTAGTTAAGGCAAAATGTAAACTCCGCAAGAGAGATGCATACAGATGAATATTAGGTAAAAATATAGAGCCCATCTCCAGTCATTAATTAGATGCTATATTTATATTAAAGAGCCAGCACACTTAAAACTAAAATCATATGGAAAGTCTAGTAAAGTTCATGTTTCCTATAATCATGCCATGCTTCACAAAGCCTTTTCAATAAAACTGAGCGTGTGTCCTTTATAATAATACAGATAAAACTTTATGCCGTGCTGTTACATTGGAATGTACCGAGAATGCCAACGACCCTCATGCTGTATTTACTAGCATGCTGTTTTGAGCAGTGCCTGTGCATCAAGATAATTTGGCATTACAAAAACAATGAAGTGGACATTTCTTCCTACAAGGGGAAACAGGGAACAAGTGGGTATCTGCTATTCATAATGAAGTCAACTGACTGTAATTTTTACATTCACTTTTGAACATTTTAAGAAAAGAGAAAGAAGATGGCCGCAGCAAAAGCAAAGGAACTGAATACAAAGATAAGCATAAGATTAATTATGTGATAGGGGCAGGATTCTTACTGCCGTGCGGGATATATGAATAACGTTTACTGATGACCTTAAAATACACAATCTCTAAATAGGATTTTTAAATTCAACGGGGTCTAGTATTTTCATTTGAGAAAAATTATGAATGCAGAAAGGACCCTTTTTCTCACCAAATTCTGACCAAAAATTTTGCATCATGTATGGATTACATGTATAGTTTTTAAAAGTACCATACGTTTTATCTGTGGAATATTTGCTTAAAGAGTTCTAAAATAGGAATTGAGAAGATGCATAACTTTAGTGTAATTTTAAATGGTTCTAACAAAACACGTGTGGCCAGTTAAACATGATAATGAGTAAATTCACAGGAAGAAGAGTCCTTATTTCAGGACACGTAAATGGCACCATTTACCTTTCATGCAGTCCCCTGTACGTGGCCATTCTCTAGATTTCTGAGTTCATTTGAAGCGTATGGCCAGAGACTGCTAATAATGAGCAACTATCATGAGTGTTTCATCATCAACATACATCAAAGTGCCTTTCTACCACCGAAAGCAATATGAGAGTAAGAGTAACATGAGAGAGCAAAAGAAGAAAACAGATATTTAGGTCATATAAATTGAGAAAGCAAAAAGCAATAAAGCCACATACCATTAAAATGTGTTGCAAAGTAACAGCAACACAATATGACAAAGAAATTCTGTTATATAAAAAATCCCAGATCAAAAAAGAACAACTTCAGTCAGATTTGACTTACGTGTAGTGAACACTACCAGAAGTCAGATAAAAGTTTTAATTACAGGACAGATTTGTTTTAGATTACATTTGAAGATTGAAAACCTTCTGTATTCTTTTTATATTCATGGCATGGCTCTTGGTAATGTTTCATTATCATAGATGATACTTTGGAATTCTGTACCTAGTCCTTTGATTTTGTGAGATGTAGTACAGATTTCAGTCTCTGTGACTTAAAGTTAATGCCACTATTATTTTTAAAGTGATTATTATGTGCCCTATACTGTTCTAGGCAATTTTGCATATTTTATACCATTAAAACTCCATAATGATTTCTTGAGTTGCTAGTATCTCTGTTTACAGAGAATGAGCTAGAAGACTTGCCCACAAACAGAGCTAATAAGTAACAGAGTCAGAATTTGAATGCAGGCTATTGTGACTCCATGTTCTCCGGTAAGGTAGTATATTCTCCAGTAGTGCAGCTCATTTTTTGTAGTGGCAAAGTGACCTTAAAATCTCGTATTTCTCTAGGTGTTTGAGGTGTAATGGAACCCTGGACTTCGAGGAAGACAGATCTGTTTCTGAATCATTGTTTTCACATTTACTAGCCACGTGATCTTGAGCAAGTCACTTAACCCTTTTGAAGTTTGGTTTTCTCATCTATAAATGAGGATAATGGCATCTGCCCTATAAGGTTATTTACAAATCAAATGAGAGAGAATGGAAAAGATACAGCTTGCTGCTTGGTGTGTACGTATATGTTTAATACATGTTGAAGTTTTGAACATAGAGAATTTTTAGGCTAAGCAATAGTACTAGCAGTGTTTTGGATTATCACATTAGCAACTGTTGAAGTCACCTACATAAGAAATAAAAGGACACAAAAAACTTGCTTTTGGGGAAAAACATTTTGTATTGTGACCTGGGTCTAGGAGGAACTTATCAAAGTCTGGAAGATTCGGTCTTCCAGAAAATAGAGTAGTGGGGGAAGCAGCTGTGCGTGCCCTCTGTGTTAGAAGGAGCAGGCACCACAGTGCAGTGTTATCCCATTCACAGCATGGCAGTGATCTTAACTGACAAGACAGGAAATGAAAGTGCCATGGCGATCTCATTCTGCAGGGAGAAAAGGCAAGGGGACAGAACGTGGGGACGTGGACAAGGGAAAGATTGCAGTAAGAGTTTGTGTAAACAAATGCTAAAATGCACTTAATAGGAGAGGAAAATGTCCAGGAAATGCACATAATAGAAGAGGACTAATTGATTTTGATGGAAGTCCAAATGTGGGCCTCTAGCATTTTCTAGTGAGGAGACCCCAGGCACGTGGTAAATTTAAAAGGATATCACTGGCACATTAGATCATTAGATCACTGGTAACCACATAGAGTAGCTAGTCACAAAG